>NC_135233.1:193969276-194206776 GCF_051348905.1 Ranitomeya variabilis
CTCCCCACAGTTCTGTATTGTTATCTCTCCACAGGGTCAGTGAATAATGTTGTTTGCTAATATGCTAATGACATGTTGACATAGCTTGTTGAAACAATGAGCCCCTGAGACCTTCCCCCTCCTGGCCTGTGAATGAGGGGGAGACTTGTCAATATCAGGGAGGTGAGACACAGAGATCAGTCTTGTGTGGAACCTTGGTGTGAAGAGCATATCAGAGAGAAAGAAGGGAATATGGACTGTTATCCTCTGTGCTGGATTGTTGGACTTTTATTCTGTAACTGAACTACATTCGTGTTCTGGAATATTTAATCCTTTGTGTGATGGATCGTATATATGGACCTTTCGTGTTTTGCCTAAATAAAGGTCTTGGAATTGTTCACTATTCTCTTGCTCTGTTGATCATGTGATACCGGAGAAGGAACCCGTGACACCGTCCCACCAGTGCCAGTGTGCCCCACAATGGGGATGGCCAGTGTGAACATGTACCTATTTTGCATCTATACCAACTTTACACTCAAGTTCACTTTTTTTAGTTGCAATAGATTTTTATTTAGAAACTTAGAAAATCAAGTTTGAATTTAAATATTGTAGTGTGCAAGGGACTTTAGAACTACAGATTCACAAACATAACTACAACTATTAAAGGGGAAGAGAAGACAGAGACGGGGAAGGGAAGAATAAATAGGATTTATCAGAATATAATCTGAAAATTACATCTGCAGGCGGGTTCCGATAGCTGAAACAATGACATATATTATTCTTTACCACATCTCTTTACAAGTTTCAATCATTTCACAAATGATTGATTATGGGGAGAGCCTCGGAGCTTGAACAAGTCGGATATCTGAGTGAAGGTCTATCAAATCTTAAAGAAAGAGTCCCACGTGTCGTTTTTTGTAGCTTCTATTCTTTCATACAACATAATATCATTCATTTTTTTCTTTCACCATACGAATAGACAAAGAAGGTGATTTCCACTGTGCCACAATATGAATTTTAGTAGGCATACATAAATAGTTCATTAGTTTCTGAAAGTTTTTCGGGATCTGGGTCAATCTGGCACCTAGTAGGAGGATATGGGGTTCTAGTTCAACTGGTCCTCCATACATCTAGGGTCACTTTTTCTGGTTTAGTTTCCGGCTCCAGCACTTAGTGCAGGTAAGGCTGCGGCCTCCATTCCTTAGCTGCACATGACATTTATAGAGCTTCCCATCGCTGGGTGTCCATATTCAGGACCCACTCCAGCCCTTATTCACACGGACGTCACTATGATGCATGGTAAGGCTTTAATGCTAGAGGTTAGGACCATCCCGATCGAGGTTCACCTTGGCGCTGGGATGGTTTTTCCATATTTTTTTTAATCAAAAAAATTGTTTCCTAAGTTGCTATGTTATATATGCGCTATGGCCATTATGTGTGCTCTATGGCCGATACATATGGCTATGGCCGTTATATATGCGCTATGGCCCTTATGTATGCTGTGGCCGTTATATATGGCCGTTATATATGGCTATGGCCGTTTTGTATGCGCTGTGGCCGTTATATATGGCTATGGCTGTTATGTATGCACTGTAGCCGTAATATATGCGCTATGGCCATTATGTATGCACTATGGCCATTATGTATGTGCTGTGGCTGTTATATATGCACTATTGCTGTTATATATGCGCTGTGGCCGTTATATATGTGCTGTGGGCATTATATATACACTATGGCTGTTATGCACACGCTATGGCCGTTATATATGCACTGTGGCCGTTATATCTGCGCTGTGACCTTTATATATGCGCTATGGCCGTTATATATGCGCTATGGCTGTTATATATGCTCTATGGCCGTTATATATGCGCTATAGCCATTATATATGTGCTATGGCCGTTATATATGCGCTGTAGCCATTATATATACACTATGGCCGTTATATATGCACTATGGCCGTTATATATGCGCTGTGGCCGTTATATATGCGCTATGGCCGTTATATATGCGCTGTGGCCGTTATATATGCGCTATGGCCTTTATATATGCTCTATGGTGTTTACTCATTAATTACAGCAGGGGATTTGTGTTTGTGTCTTATGTGTTCACATGGATCAGAGACCGGCGCAGAGGTTCGTCTTCTGTTCCAAGGAAAACGTAGTTTGAAAATCCGACTGGGGACTATCGGTTCAGGCAGCATGAATTTAGTGACAAAGTCCCTGTATCCAAATCAGTTACAAAGCAAAGAATTATCTGCAAATTACATTTTTATTGCAGCACTTCTAATAGACATTTTTTACACAGGAATCCATCTTATATTGCTTCTTATATAACGTTGTCCAGTGTCATGCAGCGGTAGGACCATACACAGTGAAAGGGCAGTGACCCAAGCAAGTTCAAACAAAACGTTCTTTTATTGTGTTACTTCACACAGTCAATATAGTATACGGCTTCTTCATACAGTCCATTAATAATGCATGGCTATATGATGCAGTCAATACACAGGCCGAACTTCCCTCTGTCCAGTTTCCCTGGGTGACCGCACGCCAGTAACAAGTCTCTGTACTCACTCAGCGCACTGCACTCTTTATCCTCTGGAGTGCAGCCGGGTACATATAAGACAGCCCAAGACGCAGGGTGTCAGTCTCTCTGGTTCCTTTAGCCTCTGTGCTGCTCCACACAGAGGGAGCTCTGCAGACAACTGCCCTGTCTGCTTCCAAGAGCACACTGACACACCTCCCCCACTACTACAGGGCTTTTAAATCAGTCACTGCTTCACTATTCTAATTACAGCCACACCTGTGTCTGTAGTACGCCCTCATGGCCTCACTACGCTTTCTGTGCACATTCTGCAGAACACATACAGCGCCCCCTAGCTGTACCAGGGGTCACTGCCTCACACCAACAAGACCTAAGATTACAGCACAGATCTCTGCTGTGTTCATCGGCTGCACACCTATAGTCCTCCATTCTCCCTTATAGTGGGATCTTCTCGCTCCTCACATAGGTGTCAAAACAGTGAGACGGTAGAAAAGGTGGCGCCTGATTGTCAGTAATATGTATATATTTTTTTTTATGTCCAACAGGTATTGTCCCCAACGATGGACAGTTTCCTAATGATCATGGCCGTCGTGCTGAACTTTTGGGCACTGGCCCAATGTGTAGATATGCTGTCGATCTCCCACTTGTCCTAAAAGTTATGGCCGGTAAAGGTGTTGAAAAGTGAGTGAGAGGTTCCCTTCACCCCATGAATTTTCAGAATGTATTAGGAGGTATTGATAGTTCTGAGAAGTTGCTGTAAGGTGGCGCAGACTAGAGCTAATGGTTTTAATGCACAGGAAAGCACATACAAGTTACTGTACTGCAAACACAAAACACACTGAGGTTCTGCGACCGCGCTGGAAAGTCTGTCTCCTTGCTGTACTCTACTTCCCAGAAGGAATATACCCCATACAGTCGTGAAAACTATATTTACCCCAGGAATCGGTTTAGGCTGGATTATTGCACTCACACACTGGTCTGAGATTATCAATATGTGGTAGTCAGAGTCCGCAGCACCTGACCCGGGAGTTGTATCGGCTTCTCTCGGGGCGTGCTCATCAGCCATGTTATAGGCATTATATATTGTTCTACCACTTGGCGTTAAAGGTATAAGAACGCAAATAACCTGAAGACATGGGATTGATGTGTAGGTTCTAGTGTTAGAAAGATGCCCGACTGCTGTGCTGAAAATGCGGCACCTGGGAGAAAATGAAGTTTATTTCTTCTGGGAGCTGCTGGTTTTCAGTCATGTAGGCCGGCCCTACCACAATCACAGGTCACAGCACTGGAAGCGGCCGCTGTAAGCACGGGGAGCAGAGGAGGTCAATGAGGGGGTCTTGGTTTGGCCTACAGGTAATTTCAGCTTCTGAGGACGCCCAGTTGTGTTGTACGAGTACTATCCTTTTTTCTTACAGAAGGCACTCATAAGTTTATGTGACTGTTCACGTGTCAGATTTTTTTCTTGGACGGAGTGGTCCGTGCAAAATCTCGGAGTCAAGTCCGATACTGATCCAAGTGTGGGATCAAAATTAGCAATATAAGTTTACGGGTCCGTGAGAATCTGACAGCGCTCGGACGGAACTGTGCTCTGTTTCCCCCACTGATACATTTCGCCTATCCTCTTTTTTTTTGTTTGGCTGGTCTCACATGGGAGAAAAACTGGCCACACCCTGACTAAACCCTGAACAAACCCTGGCCACACCCTGGCCAAACCCTGGCCAAACCCTGACTAAACCCTGATTAAACCCTGAACAAACCCTGGCCAAACCCTGACTAAACCCTGACCACACCCTGGTTGCTTCTTCTATATGAGACAATCCCTGACTTGTGCATGAGGCTTAAGCGCTCGTTCAGACGTCAGTATTTTCCTCGTATGGGTACGGACCCCTTTTTCGGTCAGGGCATTGATCAGGGTGGTCCGGGTCTCATCAGTTTTTCTTGCACGTAGAGAAAAAATGTAAAGTAAGGTTCTCCTCTCCGACAGTCTGCAGATCTGACAACGCTTGGTGCTTCCGATTTCGTCCCCACCCTATAGCGTGCATTGCTGATTTCATCACTGACCCCGTGGATCCCATCGGACATGTCTCCTATATTCCGCTACCGCTCGGTCCTAGAAAAATCAGAATTTCCCACTTTTTTCTGGCAGAATACCTCTCCTGGCCATGTAGTGAAGGGTCGCCGGGAACACAGTGGTGCACAGGAGAAGCCAGGAAGGGGGCACAGAACTGCTGCCTCATCTTCCTCAGGATTGAGGGGGTCCCCTGAAATGACATGCTAGCAATAGGCCCTCACGTGTTTTGGGTGGTCCGGGGCATTACCCGGGGCAGCGGCTTAAACATCCCTAGAAATGTAAATTGTCCATGAGCTCCTCCCTGCCGCACAGGCTGCGGTCACTCCCCTATGTAGGGGTGCACTTATTTTACCATTAGTCTCTTCCTAGGCTTTCTCTTAATAAAGAAGTGTCTCTGCGCCATCTGAAGTATTACTCCATGGAGAATGATGGGGGTTGTCTGTTTGTGTCTCCGGTGGATGAAGAATTGGTCCAAGCACAGAAGAAGGTGAGCGGCTTCTCGCCGGCACTTATCAGGAGTGCAGCTCGGATGTTTATAGAGTGGAGATGTGTCCCGAGGACCTGCAGAGGTGCGGAATGGTGGGCGTCCATTCTACATCCTGTATTATAAAGGAGTTCTGGAGCGAAGGGAATCTGTCAGCAGGTTTATTCCAGCTAATCTGACTGATGTACAGGCAGAGACCCTGATTCCAGCTATGTGTCACTTACTGGGCTGCTTGCTGTAGTTTTGATATCACAGTTCTATCAGCAGGAGATTATCACTAGAGGACTAGTAAACCTGCTCCATGTAGTCCAACCCCGCCCCCACCACCGATTGGTGGCTTGCTGCCTATGCCTTGTTTACACAGAAAGCAGCCAATCAGTGATGTGGGCGGGGCTATACAGAGCTCAGCATTTAGAGCACTGCTAGATCTGCAGCAGAGAAAATAGTGATTGTATCAATAATGCAGCAAGCAGCCCACTAAGTGACACATCACTGGAATCAGGGTCTCTGCCCACACATCATGCTGTTTTCAGATGGGTGAGCAAAAACTTGGTGACAGATTCCCTTTAAAAGTCTAATGAGAATTCTTATACCTCGTCCATTTTATACTGTGTCATCACAGTGAATATATATATTATAGTGACTATTGCAGATTGTGGAACATCTGTATATAAAGTAATTTGTGAAAGATGCGAGACCTTTTTTTCTGTAAGGTGACCATAAATAAATGAGATGTGGCCTTGTGCTTGTGCAGGTGGTGAGGCATCTGTCGGCCGACCTCGGAGTCAGTGTGCAGCCCATCAGCGTGCACAGCCTGCGCTACTCCTTCCAGATGTGGTCGGCGGCAATGACGGCTGAGGGTGATGACGGGCAGGTACGTCTGTTCTTGAGGGGCCAGATGTATAAAGTGTCGCCATGTGCAGCGGATTTATTGGCGATGCCAAGGAGTGTTATCACCACAGAAATGCCATGTGATTCAGCGGGACCTGATTTGTGCGGCACAGACACAGCGTGGATTAACAAGCTTCAGATCCGTTTTGTACACTGTGTGACGCGGACATGTCTGCGCCATATTATTCTTCTACAACTGTTACAAACTGTGTTTCCTTTTACATCAGAGCTTCAGCGACCTGATGGCAAATGGGAAAAGTATGTGGCCAAGCGTAGAACTTCTGAAATGGATGTTTGGTTTCTCGCAGCACACGCTCCCCGCCATAGGTGAGCGCAAATATGGGAAACGTTTACAGAAAGCGCCGGATACGTCTGCATATCACTAGCACACACAGTAGGGCAGCGGTCCTGATGAAAAGCTGCACGTTCCCCCCAGATAACGATGGAAATGTGATTATCGTGCGGATCCAAATTGTCAGAATTATCCGTAATTTTAGAAGAATTAAAGGGGTTTTCTCTTTTTAGAAAAGTGGACCCCAAACATAACCGGTCATGTAAAATAAGAAAATCCGGTACTATTCGCCTTCCCAATTCCAGTGACGGTCTCCGGCGCTGCTTCCATCTTAGGCCTCGATTCCTAGAGCCAGAGTCAGAAGAACATGCGTCGGGAACATGTGACAAGCAGCGTATGCCTCTGAGCGCTCGTCTCTTGTCCATGCTGATAGTCTAGTAGCCCCCCTCCCCCGCCCCCCCCCCAAAAAAATAATGCAACATACTTAAGGTTTTTGCAGCAAAACCTGATAGATGGGTTTTTTGCAGATTTTTTTCACTTATTCATTGCTTTCTGAGTGAAAAAACGCTGAAAGAAGCGACTCGCCGCAGTGGTAAAAAAAAAGCAGCAGTTTTCTAATTCATAATATAATATAAAAAAGGGGATCCACAATCTCTAAATGAGGTGATGTCTCGAAAAATGTTAAACTCGAGGAAGAGCCCTCGGCACAGAATGCCGTCTAGTTGCAAATAATGTGTTTTATTGATGACACAAACTGGACAGAAAACAGAAGCCAACGTTTTGGCCAACGCTGGCCTTTATCAAGGTTATCTAAATATTATTTTATCAGCTGAAAGCATCAGGCCGGGGTCGTGTCGGGCAGTGTAATAGAAAAGGAAGCTTGTAGAGAAATATGGAGGATGGACGGTTTCCACATTGACTGGAGATAAAGTAAATTGATGGTATAGTATAATACTTGACAGAAAGGGGGAAACCACAAAGTGGGAAAACATTTCTACATAATGCACCAAACCAGGAAGGATGGGAACGG
This sequence comes from Ranitomeya variabilis, assembly GCF_051348905.1. Taxonomy (NCBI): domain Eukaryota; kingdom Metazoa; phylum Chordata; class Amphibia; order Anura; family Dendrobatidae; genus Ranitomeya; species Ranitomeya variabilis. The sequence goes on from NC_135233.1 coordinate 193,976,565, forward strand.
TCATCAGGTATCAAGAAAAATACATAGAAAGTAACAAAACATGGTAAATCCAAGGAACCTAATGAAAAAGGTGGAAGGTAGAGATGATATATAGCGAGACCCCAAAGTGCCAAGAAGTAACTATGCAGAGTGCTGTGACTATAATGGGTACACATTACCTGTCCAGAGGAGGCAGAAAATTGTAGTTACCGATAACGGTATTTCTCTGAGCCCATGACGGCACCACGGAGAGAGGGGATCCGCCCACCAAGGACAGGAAACCTACAGATAAAAAGGCGGTACCTCTCTCCTGCATCAGTTGTTTACAGAGCATGATGGAAGTTAAAACAGAGTCTAAATCAACGTTACTTGAAGACTTTAGCCGAGATACCACGTGAATATTTACTTAGGTGTTTAGCATATGTACATTCTATCAATGTGCGCACTCTTATGTGAAGGGAGGGAATGTACGGGTGCCGTCATGGGCTCAGCGAAATACCGTTATCGGTAAGTAACTACCATTTTCTCTGTCCCCCATGACGGCACCACGGAGAGAATTGCAGAGACTGTACATTTAGGGAGGGACCACAGCTTCCAGAACCCTTTTCCCGAAGGTGAGATCTGAGGAAGAGATAAGGTCCAATCTATAGTGCTTATAGAATGTTGAGGGTGAAGACCAGGTAGCAGCTCTACATATCTGATCAGTTGAAGCACCGGCCCTCTCCGCCCAGGAGGTCGCTACGGCTCTCGTTGAGTGTGCTCTGATTTCTCCCAGAATTGGTACCCCACTTGATGAGTACGATAGGCCGATGGCGTCTCTGATCCATCTTGCTATGGTGCTTTTTGATGCTTTCTTCCCTTTACGGGGACCCTGGAAACAGATAAAAAGAGATCCATCCTCCCTACTCTCCCTAGTGGCTTCCATGTAGTGTATCAAGCATCTCCTAACATCCATTGTGTGTAAGTATTCTTCCTGCTCGTTTTTGGAGTTAGGGCAAAAGGAGGGAAGGGATATCTCTTGAGCTCTATGGAATCGGGAAGCTACTTTTGGGAGGTAGGCTGGATCAGTTTTGAGGACTATCCTGTCGTCCAGGATTTGTTTGAAAGGAGGGTTGACAGATAAAGCTTGCATGTCACTAACCCTACGTGCTGAGGTGAGGGCGACCAATAATGAAGTTTTAAGAGATACGGTTTTTAATGGGATATCTGCTAAGGGTTCGAAGGAAGGTTTAGTCAAGGCCGTAAGGACTAGATTTAGATCCCATTGAGGGATACTGCGTGAGGTCAGAGGTCTTGACCTCTCTGCTGCTCTGACAAACCTAGAAACCCAACGGTTCCCTGCCAAGTCGTAGTTAAACAGCGCCCCCAAAGCTGCTATATGTACTTTTAGGGTGCTCGTGGCCAGAACCCTTTTTGTAGGAACTCCAGAATGGCATTCAAGGGAATTTCTTCACTTATTGTGGCGCCTGAGGATGAAAGGAATTTTTTCCAAATTTTTCCATATTGTTTAGTTGTTACAGGTTTTCTACTTTGTAGTAGGGTAGATATTGGCCCTGATGAAAACCCTCTGTGTTCTAATAGCCCCCTTTCAAATTCCAGGCTGTCAAGTGTAAATTTGCAACCTGTGGGTGTTGTACGGGTCCCTGGATGAAGAGATCCGGAATATCCGGAAGTACCCAGGGGATGGAGACGGACAATCTCCTCATCCATGCAAACCATGGTCTTTTTGGCCAAAATGGAGCTATCAGTATTACACGAGCTCTGTCTTCCCGAATTTTTCTCAGGACTGCTGGAATTAGAACTAGTGGGGGAAAAGCATAAGCTAGTTGGTGATCCCATGGGATCAGGAATGCGTCCAATGCTACTGGGTTCCCCAGAGGAGTTATGGAACAAAATGTGTCTACCTTTTTGTTCAGATAGTTTGCAAAGAGGTCTATATGAGGTATTCCCCATTTTTCCGAGATCTGATTGAATATAGCCTGATTTAGTTCCTATTCCCCTTGTTTGAAGCGGGACCGACTCAGGAAGTCCGCTCTGTGATTGTCTACTCCTTTTATGTGAAGGCCTGTCAGGGACTGAAAGTTTTTTCTGCTATCTGGAAGATTGATTTCGTCACTTCCATTAGAGGATGGGAACGGGTATCCCCCTGATGATTCAGATATGCTACCACCATTCTGTTGTCTGACATGACTCTGACATGTTGGTAGTGAAGGGGATTTATGAATTCTTAGAGGGCGAACTTGACTGCAAGAAGTTCCTTCATTTTGGAAGATACACCCTTTAAGCTGTCTGACCAGTCCCCCTGAGCTATGAGGTCGTCTAGGTGGGCCCCCCACCCGCTGGGACTTGCATCTGTTGTCACTATTTTTAAAACCGGGGTTACCCAGGGGATTCCACATGACAGATTGTCCTATGACGTCCACCAATCTAGGGAGAGTATTGCGTTTGGTGACAAACTGAACCCATTTTCTAAATTGCCTCCTAGAAGCCTCTTCTGACAAAATTTGCCATTGAAGTTCCCTTGAATGGAGTTGAGCCCATTGAACTGCAGGGGTGCAAGCCTTCATAGACCCCAGGAGGGACATTGCTTGATGCAGGGATATGGAGGGGAGATCCCTCATTTTGGAGACTAAGCTGATCATTTTTTTCACTTTCTTGCAAGGAAGGTGGCAATCCTGCCTGACGGAATCCAATGTGACGCCCAGATATTCCTGGACTTGGCATGGTATTAACTTGGACTTTGTTAAGTTCACCAGCCAGCCCAGGTTCTCTAGAGACTGCATAGTCTCTTTTAGCTGCCTCTCGCAATGCTGTTGGGAGTTGCCGATTATCAGTAGATCGTCGAGATATAGCACTATTAAAGTGTCCTGCCCCCTTAGGTGAGCCATCACTTCCGCCATCAGCTTGGTAAAAACACGAGGCGCTATGGCTAGCCCGAATGGGAGGGCTGCAAAGTGGAAATGTCTTAACACCCCCCCCCCCCCCCAATGTGGACCGCAATTCTGAGGAACTTTTGATGGTCTTTGTGAATAGGGACGTGGTAATATGCGTCCTTCAAGTCTAGGATTGCCATAAAGCAAAGTGGGAACAACATTTTTATTGATGTTTTTACTGTTTCCATTTTAAAAGTCTGTACATTTAGGTACAGTATTTGTTTAGGCTTTTCAGATTTATAATAGTCCTGTAGGACCTGTCTGGCTTTTTCCTCAGAAAGAGGGGGGAATAGAATCCTTTCCCTCTTTCTTGGAGGGGAACTTCCAGAAGAACAGCTTTGTCTGCTAGCGTCATTATTTCCTGCTCTAGCGAGACTTGTTCTTCTGTCGATGACCTGAGAGACGTTGCCATGTAGGAGGGATGAGGAATTTTGTGGAAACGCAGTTTCAGTCCAGATTTGACTATGTCCAATTTCCATGGACTGTTGGTAATTTTTTCCCAGGCTGGGAAAAACAAAGATAGTCTTCCCCCGACCTGGGACTAAAGTTCATTGGGCGGGTTTTTTGTTATCGGTAGGGCTTTTGTTAAACAGGAACCCCTTGTTTTTATTTTTCTTATCTTCCCACCTATCCTGGTTCTTCCCCTGCTTCCTACGGATAAACCTCATGTTCCGAAAGGGCCTCCTGTAGGAGGGGTAAGCGAGGGTGGGAAATGAGTTCTTTTTATCCCCCGCATTATCCAGGATGTCATCTAGAGTGGGCCCGAATAAAAATTCTCCTTCACAGGGGATGGTACACAGCTTGGACTTTGTTTGCAGGTCTTTAGCCAGAGAGCCCGCCTAGCCGCGTAAGAGAAAACCGCCGATCTAGCTGCTAGTCTGATTGAGTCTGCAGACGCATCTGCTAGAAAAGTGGCGGTCCCCCACATTACTGGTAAGATATTTAAAATGGAGTCTCGGGATGATCTATTTTTAATGTCACTTTCAAGTTGGTCAAGCCAGACCATTAGTGAACGAGATGTGCATGCAGCGGCCATTGCTGGTTTTAATCCTCCCCCAGGTGCCTCCCATGAGCTTTTTAGGAATGCATCTGCTTTTTTGTCCATAGGATCTTTAAGGACTCCCATGTCCTCAAATGGCAGGGCGTACTATTTTGACGCTTTGGCTATAGCGACATCTAGCTTGGGCGCTTTATCCCAGAAAGAGCAGGATTGGTCATCGAAGGGGTACTTCCTTTTTGGTGTGAGTAGAGCTTTCCTTATGGGCTTTTTCCACTCTTTTAATGAGGGCCTGGATTTTTTCGTTATGCGGAAAGGCCCTTCTTCTCTTTTGCTCAAGACCCCCAAACATGATGTCCTGTACTGACTTTTTGGATGAGGGTCAGTTAACCCCATAGTATTTCTGACTGCTTTAATAAGGCTATCAGTTTCTTCAATAGGAAAGCAGCTACGACCACTGGTGGAAGATGAAGAAGATGAGGTGGAAGAAGAACTAGAAGTATCTGAATCCCTTTCTTCACTAGCTGAGACATTGGATTCTGGTGTAGGGGATCTGTGCCTGATCTTTCTCCGTTTTTTCCCCCCTGTAGGGTTTTAAAGGTATCTTCCACCTGTTTTTTTATCAGCGTTCTGAGGTCAGTGGCGAACCCGGGAAGCCCCTCGCATACTGTCTGCTGGATGCATGAGCTACATAGTCTCTTCTCCCAGGTGTGGGGAAGATCCTCCCTACAGAGGGCACATACTTTATGCTTGGATTTACAAGTACTTTTCTTCCCCTAGGGAAAAGAGACAAATATAGACCCCATATTAATTCCTAACATTCACGAAGATCACTCACCACCTTGAAGGACCCATAAGTACCGGCTGAGGATCTGGCGTAGGTTTATCCTTTATACCGGACACTGCGCTGGACTCTTTGCTGTGCATTGATCCCGAGCGTCGTTTACCGGTTGTATCCTGGTGTCCTTTTTGAGGCCTGTTTTTGCTGCTGCTGCGACGGCGGCTGCGGTAAGGATCTGGATATGGGTGATCCCTCCAGGTCGCTCATGGTGGCAGGAGAACGCTGGTTGAGCTCCATAGGAAGTGTTTTGACTTGGGCTGCTTCCTCTATATAATGGCCGCTTTGTTCCCGGCATCAGCGCTGATTAGAACGCCGGCACATGCGCGATGTCTGGTTTTCGCAGACGTGCATTGTGCCAGATCGCACCCGAATTCCCACGCATGCGCAGTGCCGCCGAGAACAGATTTCCGGCTTGACAGCCCACAAGATGGCGCTGAGCGTGAGCACTGGTTCCCGGAACCCCCGGGTGTCCCAGCCGTGCACATTAGCGCTGGGAGGCCGCACTGGCGCTACCTCCTGCTCCACAGAGGGACCCCCCTGGGATGCTGCTGCTGCATATTTTTTCTTACCCAGAGAAGCGGCCGCGATTCTCCTTGCCGCCTCTCCCCGCACACCCTAAAGGCCCCTGACCTCAGCCGTGGCGCCTCGGGACACCACACCAGCTGAGACAGGTCGGACTGATTGGGCCTGAAATTCCCGCGACAGGTATGTCTTCTGTAGGTCTCCCATCAAGGACAGGAAACCAAAACTGATGCGGGAAAGAGGTACCGCCTTTTTATCTGTAGGTTTCCTGTCCTTGGTGGGCGGATCACCTCTCTCCGTGGTGCCGTCATGGGGAACAGAGATAACAACGTAACTAAGGAGTCAAAGGAAAACCAGAAAGGTATCTAAGAGAAGACAGCACAGAGGATAAGGCAGGAGCCAGGAGTGTGGGGGGACAGCGAGGAACGTGGGGGGACAGCAGGGAGCGTGGGGGACAGCGGGGAGCATGGGGGGACAGCGAGAATTGGGACGTGTTGGTGTGAGGTCAGCTCAGATTAAATAGAGCTGGGGAGCCTCCCCTGTGAGGAGTAAGTGCGCCCGTGCGAAATCCAGAGAGGTCGGGAATAGGTGGAAATTGCCGAATAAAGAACAGGCCGTCCACAATAAGGTAAGCACGTGTGCCAGGTTATGAACCACCGGAAAACAAGTAGCTGCTGAACATAGGGAAACTCGCTGCCGAGTCTCGCTATATATCGGCTCTACCTTGCACCTTTTTGCAGTAGATTCCTGGGATTTGCCATGTGTTGTTACTTTCTATGTATTTTTCTCGATACCTGATGACCGTTCCCGTCCTTCCTGGTTTGGTGCATTATGTAGAAATGTTTTTCCGCTATGTGGCTGCCACCTTTTTGTCGAGTATTATACTATACCAACAATTTACTTAGTCTCCAGTGAATCCTCCATATTTCTCTACAAGCTTCCTTTTCTATTACACTGTGTGACACGACCCCCGTCCGATGCTTTCAGCTGATCTAAAGATTATTTGTTTCATGTAACCTTGATTAAGGCCAGTGATGCCAGTGATGGGTTCTGTTTTCTGTCAAGTTCGTGTCTTCAATAAAACATTCACATTATTTTCCTATTAAGTCAGGAAAAACATGAGATTTCTGCTGCAGATCTAGCAGTTATCTGAATGCTGAGCTCAGTGTAACCCCGCCCACACCACTGATTGTACACTGTGCATAGGCAGAAAGCTGCCAATCAGTGGTGTGGGCGGGGTTATACAGCTCATAAATATGGAGGACTACCTGACTGCAGGTTTACTATTCCTGTAGTGATAAAATCACTTATTAGCAGGAGGTTATCAAAACTACAGTAAGTAACCCAATAAGTGTCACCTCACTAGTTTAACCCCTTGGCTACAAACAAAACTTACATACTTCCTACAGAAATCTGTATTTATAGCACTGACATTTCTGCAACAAAACTGCCGCGATCTGTGCCGTGGAGTGAGCGTTACCAGTCCTGACACCTCGCTGCGGCACGCCGTCACTTGTATAATATTCCTGATGTGGTTTTATCTTGTGTGCAGGTCTGGCGCTCACCGAGAAACTGGCTAACCTAAATCCTGAGGGCAGCGCCAAAATGATCCAGAAAGCCAAACACCTGAAGGAAGAGCTCACTTCCCTGCTGGGAGACGACGGCATCCTGCTCTATCCGTCACACCCCAAGATAGCCCCAAAGCACAACGAGCCGCTGGCCGTGCCTTTTAACTTTGCCTACACCGGTTAGTATGTATACCGCTTAGTATGTACGCTGGTTAGTATGTACACCGCTTAGTGTGTATACCGCTTAGTATGTATACAGCTTAGTATGTACACTGCTTAGTATTTACACTGCTTAGTATGTACACTGGTTAGTATGTATACCGCTTAAGGGTTGGGTTATTTTATCTGCTCATTACAATGTTTTAGAATAACAACTAGGTGAATGTAAGAGCAAAAGATGAACCTGGCCGAGGGACAATCAGAACTACTACGGGAATGTACAGCAATCTATATATATATATATATATATATATATATATATATATATATATATATATATATATATATATATATATGAGGCATCGTGATTACTCGCTAATCCTGCCCCTGCACAGTAGCTCCGCCCCTCACACATCACACAATCCCGCCCCCCACCCCATTATTACACACAATCCCACCCCCACCACATTACCACACACAATCCCCCCCACCACATTACCACACACAATCCCGCCCCCCCACCACATTACCACACATAATCCCACCCCACCACACACAATCCCACCCCTCCACCACATTACCACACATAATCCCCACCCCACATTACCACACATAATCCCGCCCCCCACCACATTACCACACACAATCCCGCCCCCCCACCATATTACCACACACAATCCTGCCCCCCCACATTACCACACGAGGCTCCGTCCCCCCACATTACCACACGAGACTCCGTCCCCCTACATTACCACACGAGGCTCCGTCCCCCCACATTACCACACGAGGCTCCGTCCCCCCACATTACCACACGAGGCTCCGTACCCACACATTACCACACGAAGCTCCATCCTCACACATTACCACACGAGGCTCCGTCCTCACACATTACCACACGAGGCTCCGTCCCCACACATTACCACTCGAGGCTCCTTCCTCACATTACCACACGAGGCTCTGTCCCCACACATTACCACACGATGCTCCGTCCTCACACATTACCACACGAGGCTGCGTCCACACACATTACCACACGAGGCTCTGTCCCCACACATTACCACACGAATCCAGTTTGCTTTTGATTTTACACTGTGAATAAAATGTATTAGTATTATTCTGATTTTTAATTATTATTATTAACTTCATTTTAAGTTAATTTACCACCTGCGTAAGCGCTATTAAATGTTTTCATTATTTACTTTAGTTTAATCACTAGCAGCGTTAACTAGATAGCAATGAGCATGCCGAGCGTTAGCTGGCTGGAAACAGCTAGTATACCATACGGTCAGAACAGATGTCATCTAATGAAGGCCAGCGCCGAATCACAGAGTGATGTTATTACGCCGCCAGGGTTCCCGCTGTGCCACCGCAACATCACAGCGCAGTACAAGTCACTGGGTTGTGGGTAGTGTGATAAGCAAATTACAAAAAGTTTGACTTGGTGGACTTCCCGTAACTTGCTTGGTCCAGAACCCTCGGGCTGTGCCCCCGATCATTGTGCCGTGCTCGGATGTAGCAACACCAAGTGAACCTTGGTCATGGCCCCAGCCTCAGAGATAGCAAGGATTTACAGATGGAGGCCCGTGGTAGAACTGATGTTGTAGTCTGAGAACCCTTGTAACTATTTTTCACCCGATTCAAATAGTAGCCATTATCAGGCCGCCATTACATCTGATCACAAGGGGACATTGAGGGTCCAGTGTGAGACATTTCCCTTAATAGCATTTGCAATAAGCAAAAAGTTAGACTGTAGCATCTCAGGGGTTGAGTGGCCGGGATCGAGGACGGCTGTATGTTTCAGCTGACGTCTGACGTTCACGGCACAAGCTCAACGTTGACTCCTCGTTTCATCTCCTTGCTTCTTCCTTTGTCCCTGCTGCCGCCATGATGGTGTTGCTCAGACCACGGTGTGAAGTCATGTCATGCTTCTCATGTTGGGTACGTCAACTATGACTCATTCCTTCCCATGAACCGCACTATATCCAGACCATGACCAAGCACGGCGCGGCTTCTGGGAGAAAAGAGACGATGTTCTTATACAACACTTAACATGAGTGATGAAGGAGGCAAAACCAAAGCGTCGCTCTACGCCCACGCCGGCCCCTGTGAGAAACAAACTCATCGAGGGTGGGATACGAGCTTCAAAAACCTGGAGGCTGCAAGTTCCCCACTTTCCTCACTCTGATCCTAGACTCTAGCTCTGGGATTTTCTCCCTTGGGTTTATCCTTTCAGTCATCGTAGTGTTTCCCCGATTATTGCACCATTATTCCAAACTGTACAGAAGCAAAAGTTATAAGAACGTGTCAGTCATACTTACACGGTAATTGTACTTATAATTGCTGCCCTCCCACCGCCGCCCCTCAATATAATGGTTCATTCATGGCAGCCCGAGAAGTTACTGGCAGAGAGGGATCTGACCCCTTCCTTTATCCCGACTTTTCTGCCCCTGAAGATCCCGGTGTGACTTCATGTGACTACAAAGGCTCCTAGTTGCACCTAAAATTTGTGACTTTCCAAAGCATTTACACCAGAATTCTGCCATGAAAGCGTTGATACTACGGGCCTTAAGTGACGTAGTCTGGTATGTCTTAAAATTGATGATGAAAGAACAAAAAAAAAAAAATGGCTGCTTCGCGTTTCAGCCTCTGGTTTTAAGTTTTGAGCTTTAAGGAGGACATGTCACTTGCTCAAAAGAAAAAAAAACAACAAACTTTAAAAATGAAGATTTTGGGTACTTACCGTAAAATATCTCTCGGAGCCTTTATTGGGCGGCACAGGAAACCAAGGCTGTATGCTGCCAACACTAGACAATGAAAAAGTTAGCTCCTCCTCAGTAGTGTACACCCGCGACCAGAGCCAAACCGACCAGTTAGTGTGAAAGCAGGAGACGCAACCTAAAAATAAAATACACACTGGCCCAAAAGAAGGGAGGAGATGATGCTGGAGGGGATTGATTGCAAGCCAGGGGAAATGATGGCGAGCACAGAGCCTCTAGACGTGCGCAGTCACCCGTCCCCAGCTGTGATTGGCAGCCTCAGAGGGAAGGGTGACAGTGCACGCCCCATAGAAGACTATGAAGAAACGCCCAGTAGTCTACAAGCAGAGATTTCACATACTCAGCTCCAGAAGAAACAAACGTGAATATCTCTGCAATGGAGCGATGCAGCACAAAACGGAAAAGGGCGACAGAATCAGCAGAGATCAGGGATTACTTGTGAAATGTTATCAGATCCTCTTTAAACAAGGTATCAGTGACATTCCATAATTTACATGGAACATGCAGCTCTTTTGTTGCAGCTGATTTTTCGTTTTGCAGTGTTAGATTACACCTATTAAAACACAATTGTAATAACGGAACATTTTCTCTTTTCCCCCCCCCCTCAGGGATCTTTAATGTGTTGGGTCTTCCAGTTACCCAGTGTCCACTGGGGCTTAATGCAGCCGGACTGCCTTTAGGCATACAAATCATTGCTTCTCAGCACAATGACCATCTAACTTTGGCAATTGCCCAGTATCTGGAAAAATCATTAGTTGGTTGGACGCCACCAGGAAATCTCTGACATATCGGATGAATTTCGGACTGTTATCACAAATCATGAAGTGTCCACCATGGTTGTCGGTCTATGCATTGTCATTTTTTGGAGATTGATTGATTTAATGTTCTACAATGTATGCCTTTATAGCCAAAGTTTAAAATATATATATTTGAAAATTAATAAAAATTAGAAAATACTTGAAGTTTGACAAATTAAGAAACATTAACAATTTTCAAACTTTTAGTTTTTATGCCCCTAACATTCATACCACAAACACAATCACCGGGGAACAATTTATTTTTGTTTGATTGGATTTTGCCGATTTCCAAACTGCTGGTAGTTTGATAATTATCATTTCCCATATGTCTACTTCACATCAGCATCGATTTTGAAATGCCCTTTTATTTTGGTAAGATAGGAGTTAAAAACTTAACAATTACCGTATTTTATATTTTTTACACAGGCCTATTCTGTTTTGAAGCAGCTTTGCCAGTTTAGTGGCCAGCTTGGGTTTCTGGAGACATGCATCCCATAAATTGTTAAACAGATTGTCCTGGACTTAAAAGTGTTGTCTGACAAACAAAGTACATTTTAATGAATAGATCTTGGCATAATAAGTTCCACAATTGGATGTGTTTAAATGTTTCTGTGCTAAGAACCTTATAAACGTGCCCCTGCTATGTCCAACTAGGCAGAGCTGCTACAGTTCATTGTCGGCACATGCTTTCTCCCCCCTGACCAGGAGATGTAGTACTAGTAACTTATGATAAGAGTATACGGAGGTGACATTTCCCTGCCTGTTTTATCACAGGAACAAGTGTTTTTGCTGCATCCCCAGCCCTCTGACCTCATCATAAATAAGCTGAGCACTCCCTGGAGTTCCGGTGTCTCTGAGCTAATGTTTGATGAGCTCAAGGTGCTGGAGATGCAGCAGAAACACTCCTGTGATAAAGCAGGCGGGGAAATGTTACCTCATAATGCAGCAGCTGTAAGTTCCTGCTATTTTGTCTGTATGCTCATTTATTATAATAGACGGGTATGCCTCCTCTCCTGGCCGGGAGCTGTGGTATGTGCTGATCATGAACTGGAGTGGCTATGAATGGTCAAACACAGCCATTACACAGTACATAGCTGGGGAACATTTGAGAGTCTCTGCACAGGAACATTCTTTTCCCCGTTTTTACACATTGCTTTTTAGCTTTCCCTCAGTATGGGATTTTAACTTTCGTCTGATTGCTGGTCTAAGAGTGTGCAATACTTTTGCGTTGCATATAATTAACTTTGTCAATTTATTGTATCATAGACCTTATCTAACTGACTCCGAGGCCGTTACTTGGTTTGATGTCACCAGGGAAACAAACATGCAATCATGGTGTATGGATGTGGAATTGTCCCACTAAGCATCTAGTTACCGAAAGTGGCAGAAAGAATGTATTACCTGTCCACAAGACAGATGATAAATCTGCTCCCTGCGGGTTATACCTTCACAGATCCTGGAAACGGGAGGGCTGGTGGGCATCTGTGACCACCATTCCTGAAGACAGCAGAGGTAGCCCGGTCTTCCCCATTTCCTAACAGGTCATCTTCGCATCTGGCCTACACCTACATCTAAAAATTATTTTCTAGCACAAATTGATAAGTAAAACATGCAGATTTTGCAATGTATTCTGACTAGGAAATTTGCAACAAGGCAGTGATGCTCTGCAGCAGCGTGCCCCGGCTTCCCCACCCTGCGTGAATCAGGTGCCCCGGCTTCCCCACCCTGCGTGAATCAGGTGCCCCGGTTTCCCCACCCTGCGTGAATTAGTTTTTTTTTGGTCAGCTTTAAGAAGATTCTTAGTGTAAATTCCATCACGCCTAAAACTTACCAATAAATAACAAACCTTGTAATGTGAAGCCATACAAGCTGCTCGCTGACTAACGTCTTTCCATAGTCATGGACACAATGCCATGTCACTGACAGACGTCTTATTGAAGGGCCATCGCCGAGCCGCTCCATCCGGGGAAGCAGAATTTAGACATTTCTTTTCAAATAGTTTTTATTGAAAATTTAACCATGTCAACAAGACATAACGCAAGAGGGAGGGTAATGGTAAAGAGTCGCAGGGCTGCATGGAAGGGGGATAATACTGGGAACACACAGAAAGGTAGAGGAGGGGGGGAGGACGGGGGAGGGGATAGGAAGACAAATATAATCTACGTACGCAGCGTAGACAGTTTATACACCTAAGTTTATAGATGAGTACTTGCGAAGAAGAATGGTAATTTAATAACAAGTACTAACAAACATTTTGGGTATAGCAACCTGAAAACTGAATACCTCTAATTGGTTTCATTTATTAGATAAATCAGTAACTCTCAAGCAGTTTCTGTGAAATAGTAGGTAAGAATAATATATGCTAACGTGAACGTTTATTAACATTTATTAACTACTAAAACCCACATAAGGGTGACCAAATGTATTAGGGGAATACCTCCAACCAGCAATGCCATTTGATGGCAAATTTTTTAAAGCCTGCATTAGCAATAGAAAATTTGTAGTCATAGGACTTGTGAAGAGAGACCAGATCAACTATTTCTTGCACAGTGGGGGGGGCAGGGTTTTTTTTCCAATAAAATGCAATGGAATTCTTAGTTACAAGAAGAATATGTGCCACAATGGGCCTAATAGCGGGATTGAGGCGATCAATGCCTATGGACAGTACGGCAAGTTGGGGGGAAAGGTCAATCTTTTCTTTTGCCAAAGTGTCTATAATGTTGGAGACACCCTGCTACAATGGCTTCAATTTGGGGCATTGCCAGAAAACATGTAGTATATTTCCCCTCTGCCCACAATTCCTCCAGCAATCAATTCCTCCAGCAATCAGGAGAATTATTACCACTTATCAAGGATAGCCTTGCAGGGGTTAAATACCACCTAGAGACCATCTTGAAAAAAGACTCTTGCAGGGTTAAAGAGATCGTGGATGAATAGGTGTAAGCTAGGGCTTCCTCCCACTCCTCCGTCTGGAATGTAGTTTGGAGGTCTTTCTCCCATTTAATCATAGAGGGAATTTTAGCAAAGACCAAATTGTTGTTGAACCATCTATAAATGTACCTATAGCTCCAGAAGATATTGTGACCTGGATTGCAGAACAGGTTAACAGTAGGTTCTGAGAGGGATGGTCTATTTGCGAGAAATTTTTCAATTTGATTTTTCACGATCTGGTAGTCACAGAAGGCCGTGGACGGAACGGCGAAAGTTTCTTTTAAAGACTTGAAGGATAGGAGATTTTCTCCATTGAATAGATCCTTAAGTTTCAGGATTTTGTAGTTTGCCCAAATGGGACTGATTGTTTCTCTATAAATGCCAAAGATAAATGACAGAGGTAGGTTTCCAAGGGATTTAAATTTGTTTTGAGTCAGTGCCCAGACTAGCTAACTTAAGCCAAGCCGCACATGATGCCATGAATATTGGATGCGATTTATGGCTCCAATTTTTCGATTTCAAAAGTTGCTTAATAATTAGATCCTTTGGCGCCTGATTTAAATTCAAGGAGGTTTCTAAATCTAACCATGCAGGGGCGTCATCTGTAGCCCACCAGTAATAACTCTGCTTTATTATATTAGCGTTATAGTGTGCAATTATATTCGGTAGACCCATACCCCCTGAGCTTTTGTACAGTGCTCCCCTGGCAACCCTAGCTCTCTTGTTCCTCCAAATATATGCATTTATTAGAGTTTGAATATTATTCAAATATGAGATGGGAATAGGGATGGGGATAGATCTAAATGTATAGAGGATTTTTGGTACTATGAAACATTTGACAGATAAGTTCCTTCCCCACCACGTCAAATCTTCTTTGCCAGAAAAGAAACCAAGGTCAAGTGATATGCTTTTAATTAATAGGTCTAAATTTGTAGAGACTAGTGAGTTGAGATTTCTGGTGATTTTAATACCTAAAATAAACGATATCCTCTTCCGCCCAGCTCCAAGACGTTTGTTTTTTAATCTCTTCAATTTGTAGGGGGTTGAGATTAAATTGAAGGATTTGGGATTTAGTCTCGTTTACCTTAACCCCTTTCTGACCTCGGAGAGGATAGTACGTCCGAGGTCAGAAGCCCCTCTTTGATGCGGGCTCCGGCGGTGAGCCCGCATCAAAGCCGGGACTTGTCAGCTGTTTTGAACAGCTGACATGTGCCCGCAATAAGCGTGGGCAGAATCGCGATCTGCCCGCGCTTATTAATTATTTAAATGCCGCTGTCAAACGCAGACAGCGACATTTAACTACCGCATCCGGCCGGGCGGCCGGAAATGACATCATCGCCGACCCCCGTCACATGATCGGAGGTCAGCGATGCTTCAGTATTGTAACCATAGGGGTCCTTGAGACCTCTATGGTTACTGATCCCCGGCAGCTGTGAGCGCCACCCTGTGGTCGGCGCTCACAGCACACCTGATTTTCTGCTACATAGCAGCGAACAGCAGATCGCTGCTATGTAGCAGAGCCGATCGTGCTGTGCCTGCTTCTAGCCTCCCATGGAGGCTATTGAAGCATGGCAAAAGTAAAAAAAAAATGTGAAAAAAATAAAAAAATATAAAAGTTTAAATCACCCCCCTTTCGCCCCAATCAAAATAAATCAATTAAAAAAAATCAAACCTACACATATTTGGTATCGCCGCATTCAGAATCGCCCGATCTATCAATAAAAAAAAGTATTAACCTGATAACTAAACAGCGTAGCGAGAAAAAAATTAAAAACGCCAGAATTAAATTTTTTTGGTCGAAGCGACATTGCATTAAAATGCAATAACGGGCGATCAAAAGAACGTATCTGCACCAAAATGCTATCATTAAAAACGTCAGCTCGGCACGCAAAAAATAAGCCCTCAACCCACCCCAGATCATGAAAAATGGAGACGCTACGAGTATCGGAAAATGGCGCAATTTTTTTTTTTAGCAAAGTTTGGAATTTTTTTTCACCACTTAGGTAAAAAATAACCTAGTCATGTTAGGTGTCTATGAACTCATAGTGACCTGGAGAATCATAATGGCAGGTCAGTTTTAGCATTTAGTGAACCTAGCAAAAAAGCCAAACAAAAAACAAGTGTGGGACTGCACTTTTTTTGCAATTTCACTGCACTTGGAATTTTTTTCCCGTTTTCTAGTACACGACATGCTAAAACCAGTGATGTCGTTCAAAAGTACAACTCGTCCCGCAAAAAATAAGCCCTCACATGGCCAAATTGACGGAAAAATAAAAAAGTTATGGCTCTGGGAAGGAGGGGAGTGAAAAACGAAAAATCCCAAGGTCATGAAGGGGTTAAAGTAAGAAATATTAGAAAATGCCTCAATCACACTTTGCACCTTAGGGATAGAGGTCAGGGGATTAGTCAGGGTTAATATTACATAGTCAGGGTTAATATTACATAGTCAGCGAACAAGCCGATCTTATAATTTTTGGAGGGCGTTTGGAATCCCGAGATGTCTGGATCTTCTCTGATGCACTGGGCCAGTGGTTCCATCGCCAAGGCGAAGAGCAAGGGGGAGAGAGGACACCCCTGTCGAGTACCGTTTGAGATGCTAAAGGGGGTTGATACGTGATTATTAGAAGAAATTTTTGCTGAAGGCTCTGAATAAAGGGCCATAATGGCAGATAGGCTTTACGAGTCGAAGCCAAAATGCTGTAGAGTGGACCTCAAATAGCCCCAATTAAGCCTGTCAAAGGCCTTCTCGGCATCCAGCGAGATGACCGCAGGAGTATTTTTTGAGTTAATTAATTTAATAATGTCGATGATCCTTCTGGTGCCATCCACCGACTGCCTGCTTCTCACAAAGCCAATCTGGTCACTATCAATAATTTTTGGTAAAAAACCATTGATTCTGTTAGCCAACAGTTTGGCATAAATTTTAATGTCGGTGTTGACCAATGAAATCGGCCTATAGTTTGCAATGTTAGTCAAATCTCCCCTGCCCTTCGGGATTAGTACTATTATGGCTTCTAACATCTCTTGGGGGAAAGGAACCTAGTTTGGCTGCTTCATTGAAGATTCTGGAAAGAGAGGGAGCAAGCAATTCTTTGAATGTTTTGTAATATTCATTTATAACGCCATCTGGCCCTGGGGATTTAAATTGCTTCAATTCTCCCATCGCCCCCAGAACCTCTTCTATTGAGAATGGAGCATTAAGATTTATGAGGGTTTCTTCTGAGAGTTTTGGTAGGGAGAGGTTATTTAGAAATGTAGAAGTTTCTGATTGGTTGGGTATGATTGGGATCTGTTTTGAGGCTATAAAGCTTGGAGTAGAACGAGGCAAACTCGTTCACCACGTCCTGAGGGTGGTGTAACAGGGCTCCTTTTGAGGATTTAATTTTATTGATGGTATTTGCTACTCTCTGTCTTTTCAACCTATACATCTTGTGTCTTGTGGGCTTGTTTATCGACGAATAGTTTTTGAATTTGGAGGATTTAATCGCTGAGTCATAGAACGAGAATATGAGGGTTCTAAGTTCACGTCTTAGACCTATGATTTCCGATTGTGTGACTGAGGGGGGATATAGAATTCAACTGGGTCGCCTCCTTGGATTTAATTAGGGCTTGTAGTTCTTTTATTTTTGCCCTATTTAATTTTTTCTCCTTCGCTGAGATCTGCATCATTATGCCCCTAATCACTGCCTTATGAGCATTCCATAAGATAAAAGGGTCTATTGATTCTGAACTGTTTTCCTTAAAGTAATTTTTGATTGCTGTGTTAATGGTTTCTTTATGGAATGGGTTGTTAAGAAGTGCATTGCTTTTCCATAAAAATTGTTTCTTTGAGGGAGGACCGAGAATTAGCTCAGCAGTGACCGGGGCATGGTCAGAGATAGATTTAGGCAAAATGTTTACGCTACTAAATCTTGTCAGGGAGAAGACATCACAGATAATAAGGTCTATTCTGGAGGCAGTGTGATACACGTCCGTGTAATGGGTGAATTCCTTTGAGGTATTGAGGCATCTATATACGTCATAAAATTCATTTTGGGATAGCCAATCATTTAGGGTAAGGGTTTTGTGCCTATTTGTAGCCGTAGAATCCATATGCCCGTCTGGGACCACATTAAAGTCTCCTACTAAAATTAGTTCCCCTTTCCTGACCTCTGCAACTTTTTTTATTAACCTGTTGAGGAAACGAATATGTCTTATGTTGGGAACGTATGTATTAACTATTGTGAATATTTGGTTATTAATGCTGCAGATCAGAATGTGGAAGTGCCCCCTTTCGTCCACGATCTCTAGGAACTCAAACTGCAAATTGCTGCTTATCATTGTCATAACCCCTGCCTTTTTTCTTGGGTTGCAGGATTCATAGACGTGTGCAAATTTTCTATCTTCAAATTTAGGGTAGTCAATTTTTCTAAATTTGGTTTCCTGGATACATAAGATATCCATCTTAGATTTGTAAAGTTCTCTTTTAATGGAGAATCTTTTTTGGGGTCTGTTTAGGCCTCTGACATTATATGTCATTAATGCAATTGACATAGTTGGATGTATTTAAATTTTGCAGAAAAAATTCAGATATCAGTCCAGGGGGGGATTGGGGAAATAACGCTGGTTGGAGGGTTGGTCTATATGTGGGGTTGCTGAAACCTGTAAACAGTAAGGGCCCCTTCACACTGGTCGATTCTGCTACGATTACGACGCATTTGCGTCATATTCGACATCGCAGTACGAGCTCGTAGCCAGCGGTCACACTCTACGATGTTAACGCTTTTTCTGACGTAGTTGCGATGTGAACGTCACGCGTCGCAATCGTACGCTACCCTTCACACCGCCATAGTCCTACGACTCCGAGCGTGACGTATTACCAGCATGGGCGTGCTAAAACGTCACGCCCAATCAGGAGACAGGTATGCGGAAGCCCAACCCACGTAGTCGCATTACGAGCTCGTATGACCGCCGTCACATACTACGATTTCGACCGCCACAGCGAGACATTTACGACGAAAGAAAGTTCTGCTCTTTCTTTCACATCGTACGATGCTGGGCTGCGTCGCAGATCGTAACGCCATGTCACACTTTGCAACCTCGGAACGAGGACGGATAAACGTCACAAATCGAACGCTCGTTCAGACTTTGATTGCACAGTGTGAAGGGGCCCTTAAAGAACTGTAACCTGTGAGAAAAGAAAGCGGTTAGATGGTATAATTACGTAACACTTGACACTTGGAGTCTGATTATAGGTAACTTGAAGAGGAATTCCTTGTCTTCTCTTTTTGGAGGAATCAACGGCGAATTCCTTTCTTGAACGGGGGAAAGTTCGTGAGAGCTCCAAACGAAGAGGAGCGTCCTCCAGGTCGGGGAACCATAATAAATCGACAATAAACAGTTAACAATTAACAGGTAGTATAACAACGTATCACCTTAATAGGTTAAATTAACTG
Organism: Ranitomeya variabilis; assembly: GCF_051348905.1. Taxonomy (NCBI): domain Eukaryota; kingdom Metazoa; phylum Chordata; class Amphibia; order Anura; family Dendrobatidae; genus Ranitomeya; species Ranitomeya variabilis. The sequence goes on from NC_135233.1 coordinate 193,995,504, forward strand.
ACCCTTGAGACCAGGGTGTATGTAATAAGAACAGAGTACAAGTAAGGATAGAAAATTAGATACCCATGTTTCACAATGGGTGAGACTAATGGGGAGGTTTCCTTATGGAGCCGAGGATTTTCATGTGACATTTTCCTTATGGTTTGCCCTTGCTTGGCTGGAAATGTTGATGGAGGCAATGAACTTTTCCCCTTCTTCAGGGGAATTGATGGGAATAACTTTCCCTTTAAACATAATCAAAAGTTTCAGAGGGAACCCCCCATTTATAAATGATTTATTAATCCCTCAGTGTTGCAGTAACCTTTTTGTAGGCTTTCCTGCCCTCAATAGTGTCTTTGGAAAGGTCTGCATATAGTTTGAGGTGACTAAACGGCTCCGGGAATCCCGTCTCCTGCTTCAGGTAATTTTGGATCATTTCTTTTACGTGAAAAAAGTGGATTCTGAGGATTGTATCTCTTGGGAGATCGGGTGAGATTTTTGGCGGTTTGGGCAGTCTATGTATTCTATCGATTAACAGGTCCTGTTTAGTGAGAGAGGGGATGGTTTTTTTGAAAACGGTTTGTACATATTCAAGGAGTTTATTGTTTGTGATATTTTCTAGGATACCACGAATTTTAACATTATTCCGCCTGTTGCGGTCCTCAAGGTCTGCCATTTTGGTCTTCAAACGGCGAAGTTCCGAGACAATGTTAATGTTTTCTTCTTCGTGTATTTTTGTGGTATGTTCAAGGGCCCCTATTCTCCCCTCGTGATTTTCAAGTCTTTTAGTGATTGAGTCCATTTTTCCTTCTAATATTTTAGTTTGCTTTTCAAGATTTAGATGCATATCCCTGTTAAATTTTTCCGCCAGTTTAAGCATTAGAAGTGCTGCGTTATTAGTGGGCTGGTAGGATAAGTCACCCAATGGAGCAGATGAGAGCCTGGGTCTACTTTTTTCCGGACTCTCGTTGGGGGATACGTCCTCAGATTCAATATACGATGAGTCCTGGTGGGAGGGGAATATTTCCCCCCCATGTCCGCGGCTCCCTCCTCTTTCCTGAGATGGACGAGTCCATTCCGTCAGGGTTTGTTTGTGGGTCGTTTTTTATAGGAGATCTCGATCTTGATCTCTCTCTCTTTCTGGACTTAGTAAATTAATGGAGTCGTTAGAGGGGATTCTATTCAGGTGTAGGGTCTTGTTAAGTTTTGGTGAGGTAAGTACAGGGATCTTTGAGTTATTTTTTAAGGAGGATTTTTTTGAGTTGTTACTGCTCATTTTGGATTATAGCGTGGATGGGTAACCCAGTATCTGAAGTATAGAATAAGCACCAGATATAGATACAAAGAATTCCCACTGAGGAGTCCCAGGTCAGTAGCTGGTTAACAAAAATCCCCACATTTGTGGTCCCATGTCTAAAACTGGTTGGTAGATTTTCCCACAAAGGGCCCCGTGTCTAGCACTGGTTGTCAGAGATCCCCACAAATGTGGTCCCACGTCTAAGACTGGTTGGTAGATTTCCCCACAAGAGTGGACCTATGTCAAGGACTAGTTATCAGAGTTCCCCACACATGTGGTCCCCCGTCTAAGACTGGTTGGTAGATTTCCCCACAAGAGTGACCTATGTCAAGGACTATTTATCAAAGTTCCCCACAAATGTGGTCCCAAGTCAAAGACTGGCTGGTAGATTTCCCACTAAAGTGGCCCTGCGTAAATAACAGGTTAATAAAGTTAATTGGCAGGTAGAAATCCCCTCAAATGTGGTTTCGGGTCAAAGAAACAGATCCTAGTTTATTTGGAGCGTGTCTCCTTTAAATCAGCAGAAGGGAGTATTTCAGTAGCTCAGTCACCGTATTGCTGTGGGTTAATCACCCAGCGGTGAGAGTGAGGACTATGAGGATAGAGCAAGGGGTTAATAGGATCTATACCCCTATCTTCAGACTCTGAGGGTTTTGGGGTGATATAGGCGCTGAGATTAGCAGCGCCAGCTTGAGAGCTGTTGTCAGCCCCAGTCACTTCGCTGCAGCTGCGCTTCTGCTGTCTGATTATATGGAGCTGCGCAGTGTTTATATTTCAGCCGCCGCTCACAGCGGGGTTAAAGGACTCAGTAGTCTATGTTTTACTTTCTTATGGTGGGGGTGGTGGGGGTCGTACACCCCTGCAGGGGGAAGCCTGTCCAGCCGGAGAATATGTGGAGGCGGGAGATGGCGTGCGGAAGCGCCGGGCAGACAGAGACAATCAAGTGTCGGATGTGCAGGCGCGCTGCTGCAGCCGCGCCGCTGCTAGTTGTTTGCCGAGTGCTGGTCCCGGGACCTCCTACCTCCGTTGCAGGGGGTCTCCGGGGCTGTCTCCTGCTGCGCTCGGGTTCTCCGCTGTTTCCAGATGTCGCTCCGGCAGGCTCGCTTTCTGGCGGGTCTTCCGGTTTCCTCACCTTCCCTTGCAGGTGGTCTCTCCGTTCAGCCGCTTCACTGCGCCAGGCTGCGGCGGGGAGGCTCTTTGCTCGCCGGGTTGCTATGAAGGAGGAGGGGGGCGCTCACTGCAGCGCTTACCGCTTCTGAGTCCCGGTGTTAGCGGGGATGAGATTAAATGCAGGGAGGTCGCTGGCCACGTCACTCAGCTCTCGGCGCTTGTAGGCCCAAATCGCCGGGTTAGACCACCGCTTGTGTAGCTCTCAGCCTCGTCACAGAGGAGAGCAAGTCCATTAAGATAACCCAAGTGTAGGGTGAACAACAACCTCCGGAAGTAGGCAGAGTAATGATGAGCCCAGATATAAGGGTGGCAGTAGCTTGAGGCCTACAACTAGGCCCAGACCATGAGGCATGTGCAGAGTTTTACCAGGTGGTGATGAAAAAGAGTCCAAATTAAACAATTTTGGTCTCAAAAGGGTCCTGGTGCTGTGTAGAGACGGTATCCAACGTCAAACTGGGAGAAAAGTGATGATTTTTAGTCGATTTAGGAGGATGCACACTTAGAGCTCACAGGCAACACACCCTACTCCATTGCTGCCTAGGCCATGCCCCCCCAGAATTTAGACATTTCAGCAGATTTGGACGTTATGAAATACAGAATAAAGGAACAGCACAAGATGCACCGAATCGGAGGATTAGAGCAAGAATAGCAGTTTGTAGTATATATTTTAACTAAGAAAAATCACACAAAGGACAATAATTCAGGGGAAAAAACCCACCAAAACTTTATTTAAGGAAAACAGAAAATGTAACTGGCAAGTAAAACCTACACAACTTAGTCAAAGGTGATGGAGAATCCTCACTTCTGCCCCTTCCTCCGAATCTCACATTCTTTTGCCACTTTCCTTTCAAGAAGCACTACAAGAAGGAAAGGATCAGTAAGTCACACAGCGACGGGCAGTGCAAACTTATTTGTGCCAATTAAAAACAGCAGGCCTCCAAATAATAGTGTGAATCGGGTCTCATTCTGAACAATTCTAGACTCACCTGAATTCTGGTCGATCCACTGCAATGAATCCACATGAGCATTCAGGATTTTACAGATCTGCTGCAGCTGCAAAATACACAAAGTGGCAAGAGGGGTTCATGGTAGAGATTTATCATTTTATTAGGGGGGATTCTCTTCCATTTACTTGGTAACTTACACTTTACAATCTTATTCACCCCATTGGCTTCTTACCCATTTCGTTATATTCTATTAATCCAATTTGTGTGTGATGCATCAGCACTAAATAGTCTAAGTTGGAGAAGTGAGAATAATAGGCATAAATTACATTTATGGGATCAAATAACTAAAATTTGGCATGTGCATATGTATTTACCAATTTTGCTATGAAGCCTCTAAACATTTCTGGTGCAAGCAATTACTTTCATAAGTCCCATGTTTAGTGACAGGATGTCCCCCTGTGTGCAATCTAAGTGTCACATGTCCATCACTACATACACACCTTTTGTGAAAGGCCATGGAGACTGCAACACCACTAACCAAACACCACCATGAAGACCAAGGAGCTCTCCAAACAGCACCACGAAGACCAAGGAGATCGCCAAACAGCACCACGAAGACCAAGGAGATCTCCAAACAGCACCACGAAGACCAAGGAGATCTCCAAACACCACCAGGAAGACCAAGGAGATCTCCAAACAAGTGGGTTATCAAATAATCTCCCATTCTCTGGTGATCCCCAAAGCACCATCAAATCGATTATCAAATGGAAAGAACATAGTACCACAACAAACCTAGCAAGAGAGGGCGTCCACAAAAATCTGGGCAATGAGGGCATTAATCAGAGAGGCAGCAGAGAGACCAAAGGTACCTCTGAAGGAGCTGCAGAGTTCCAGCAGAGACTAGAGTAGTTCTCCATATGACGACAATAAGTCCTACACTCCATAGAGGTGGCCTTTATTGAAGAGTGGGCAGAAAAAGGCCTTTACTTACACAAAAATTGTAAGGCTCATTTTGAGTTTACTAAAAGACGTGGGAGACTAACCAAATGTTGGAATAGTTGCTGTTAACAGATCAAACCTTTTGGCCACCAAGGTAAACGCTGTCTGGCGGCAAACCAACACATCTCATCACCCCAAGAACACCCTCCCTACAGTGAAACCTAGTGGTGCTAACATCATGCTGTGGTGATGTTTTTGTCAACAGGGACAGTGGAAATGATCCAAGTCGAGGGAAAGATGGGTGATAAGAATTGCAAGGATTTTATTGAACAAAACCTGTTTCAGTCTGTCAGTGATGGGAGACTGGGACGGAGGTTCACCTTCAAACAAGACAATGAACCAAAGTATACTTTAAGGGGAAACGTGCAAATGTTTTGGAGCGGCCGAGTACAGCCCCGACCTTAATCCAATGGAGAATCTGTGGTCAGACGTGAAGATTTCTGTTCACCAGAGGAAACATCTAATCTGAAGGAGCTGAAGCAGTTTTGCCTTGAGGAATGGGCAAAAATCTTAGTGGCAAGATGTGGGAAGCTCATAGAGACTTATCCACAGCAACTTGTAGCTGTAATTGCCGCAAAAGGAGTCTATATAAAGTGTTGACTTTAGGGGGGTAAATAGTTTTGCACAATGAAGTTTTCAGTAATTTTGTCCTACTTGTTTGCTTCACAATAAAAACAAAACCAAATGTACAAGAACTGATGCAAACCCTAAAAAATAAAATTCTGGGATTCCAGGTTGTGAGGTAGGAAAACATTAAAAATGTCAAAGCGGTGAATAGTTTTGCATTTCACTGTATATGCACTACATTAGAACACACATGCAATGACAAAGTGAACTAGTCACCGTGTATATGGTGTCCGATCTGGAGGAGATTCAGAATAACTTGTATTTTACTAATTACAATCCCTGGTGTCCTGGCAGATGATGACAGATTTAGTCAGCCATCACGTGCCTCTAACAGCTGCAGGTGGAGCGGAGCTGTTAAATCCCGCAGCCAATCTCTAACAGCGGCATGTAACGCATCAAGTAAGCGGGGGGGGGGGGGGGTGTCACTCCACAAGTCCATTGACGCCTCTGTGACGTGATCACATGGCGCCAATGGGTTGTCATGACAGTCAGGGGGTCTGTTGATGACCCCCCATGCCTGTCATTACAATCCTCCTGTGAAAGCCAGCCTGCTGCTAGTGTTCAAGGAGATCGATTTCTGCTATCTATGTAGCAGTGTTGATGCTCCGCTGTGTACAGCACAAGCGATCGCAGCTTCAAGTCCTCTAAGGAGACTATTAAATACAGTAAAGTTTAAAAAAAGTTTTTAAAACTATGACCCCCCTTCCCCCCACAAAAGTTCCAATCACCCCCCTCTTGGTCCATTAAAAATAACTTTTTTTTTTTAATAAAAAACCGCATTAGGTATCGCCACGTCAGTAAAAGTACGATCTATAAAAAATATAAAGTAAATTCATCTGATTGGCGTTTTTATTTTTTTTTCTCGTTATGCCATTTACCAAAGTTCTTTTTTTTTTTTTTTACTGCCGCAACATTACAATATAATAAAAGGAGATCAAAACATTGTATCTAAAGGGAACCGTAAAGTAGTCAGCTTGGGGTGCAAAAAATAAACACTCCCCCGACACCAGATCCCGAAAAATGAAAATGTTACGGGTCTCGAAGAAATGACAACAAAAGTAAAAAATAAATTATTTTTGATTTACAAATTTCTGACTTTTACACCACTTAAAAAAATAAATAAATAAATAAAAAACACAAAAACCTCACACTATACATGTTTGGTATCATTTTACTTGTACGGATCTGCAGAATCATATCGTCAGGTCAGTTTTACCATATAGTGAGCATTGTAAATAAAAAAAATCCAAAAAACAATTGTGGAATTGCACTTTTTTTTGCAATTTCTGTTTCTGTTCTGTTGCGTGATGGCTGACTAAATCTGTCATCATCTGCCGGGACACCAGGGATTGTAATTAGTAAAATACAAGTTATTCTGAATCTCCTCCAGATCGGACACCATATACACGGTGACTAGTTCACTTTGTCATTGCATGTGTGTTCTAATGCAGTGCATATTCAGTGAAATGCAAAACTATTCACCGCTTTGACATTTTTAATGTTTTCCTACCTCACAACCTGGAATCCCAGAATTTTATTTTTTAGGGATTGCATCAGTTCTTGTACATTTGGTTTTGTTTTTATTGTGAAGCAAACAAGTAGGACAAAATTACTGAAAACTTAATTGTGCAAAACTATTTCACCAATAAAGTCAACACTTTATAGAGACTCCTTGTGCGGCAATTACAGCTACAAGTTGCTGTGGATAAGTCTGAGCTTCCCACATCTTGCCACTAAGATTTTTGCCCATTCCTCAAGGCAAAACTGCTTCAGCTCCTTCAGATTAGAGGTTTCCTCTGGTGAACAGAAATCGCAAATTTGTTTTGGATTTTCCAGCACACTATATGGAAAAATGAATGGTGCCATTCAAAAGTACCGTATTTTCCGGCGTATAAGACGACTGGGCGTATAAGACGACCCCCCAACTTTACCAGTTAAAAAATAAAATCTTCTTAAAAGTCGGGGGTCTTCTTATACACCCTATGTCGTCTTATAGGGCCGGTGAATATGTGCCTTTTGGGGGGGGGGGGGAGTGATCCTGATGAGGACGAGGGGGCGTCTCACAGGAAAGTGAGTATCCCCCATTACCTTATCATAGCGCTGCAGCGTGGGGTCTCTGTGCTGGGAGCGGCGGCTGCTGTGCTGTGCTGTGCTGTGCTGTGCTGTGCTGTGCTGTGCTGTGCTGTGCTGTGGCGGCTCCTCTTCTGCAGTGTGGGGCCTCTGGTGCTGTGGGGCGGTGGCGGCGGCGTATCTTCATACAGTCGGGGCTCCTCCGGCATCTCAAAGACTGGAAGCCCCGCCGGCAACTCCATGGGTACAATGCGGTCAGGTGGCCTCCGGGAAAATGGCCGCTGCTCAGATTCAGATCTCGTCCCGAGATCTCGGGAGACGAGATCTGAATCTGAGCAGTGGCCATTTTCCCGGAGGCAGCTCAATAGGTGCGATGCGGTGGCCCGGCCGCTGGGGGCTGCGCATGCTCAGATTCAGATCTCAACGAGATCTGAATCTAAGCAGCGGCCATTTTCCCGGAGGCCAGCGCATTGTACCGATGGAGTTGCCGGCAGGGCTTCCAGGCTGAGATGCCGGAGGAGCCCCGACTGCATGAAGATACGCCGCCACCGCCCCACAGGCCCCACACTGCAGAAGAGGAGCCGCCACAGCACAGCAGCCGCCGCCGCTCCCAGCACAGAGACCCCACGCTGCAGCGCTATGATAAGGTAATGGGGGATACTCACTTTTCTGTGAGACGCCCCCTCGTCGTCATCAGGATCACTCCCCCCCCCACCCACCATATACACCCGGCGTACAAGGCGATTCCCGGCGTACAAGACGACCCCCGACTTTTAAGAAGATTTTCAGGGGTTAAAAAGTCGTCTTGTACGCCGGAAAATACGGTACAAGTCTTCTTTGTGGGTTTAAAGAAAAAAAAAATTTTTGAAAAAGGGGAGAAATAAATAAAAATCCCCATGTCATGAAAGGGTTCATCATTACAGGCGTACTCATGTCAGACATTTGTGGCATCCTCACGGTATGCCACAAACTTCTCAAGGATGCGGGTTCCACCTCTGGGCCCAGCACCCCGATAATGGAAACTCCTCTTTTCACGACCTCGGTCAGCAGAGGGGTGGACGCATGTGCGCAGCTCTCTATATCTATGGGAGTCCTGACAGGAACAGAACCCATAGAAGTAGCCTGAAAGACCCCAGGCTCCCAGAGGTGGGACCCCACAACTTATTAGTAAGGTCCTTGGAGTGGGGCGTGCCCTGGACGGCCATGTGAGCGGACGCTGAGGAAAGAGCTCCCGCGGCCACAAGCATAATTATCCTGAACAGACATTGCTGGCTGCCATAAATCTAGCCTTATCTGGAAGCTGAATCACCCGAATGTGAAGGAGAGCTGTGGAGATACCAGGAAAGGCTAGCAATGACGCGGAGGAGGCAGAGAGATGCGGGGGCAGGAGAGGCTGGAGGGACCAGAGGCCAGAGCAGAAGCTGAGAAGGAGAATGCTGCCTTGTCAGAAGCTCATGGAAGCTGCAGCAAAACTTCAAAGGTTTGTTCCGGTGGTTGGTGGGGAAGAGGCTATGGAGGAGAGATCTGAAGGAGAGGAGGAGAAAGCTGATGATGGAGCGAGGGGGGCACAGAAGGGGGAAGAAGAAAGTAGCATGGCTGCAGCAGGAGAGGCTGAGAAGGAAGTGGAATTGAGAGGGGAGCCGACTATAAAGGACATCTTTATCCTTTAATCCTCTTGTAACCAGTCCCTGATTTAACCCTTCAGATGAAGAAGGTGAAAGGGAAATTATACAGATAAAGGCTGCCATACAGAAAATGGATAAACGCAGAGGGGAGGTGGAGGAGAGGATGAGTACTGCGGAGGATCATGTGGTTCAACTACAAAAAGCAGAGAGAAAGTGTGCCCAACAGATATCGGAATTGGCGGCAAAAAATGAGGATCTAGAAAACAGATCCAGAAGAAATAACATCAGGATAGTGGGTCTGCCGGAAAAAACAGAGGGGAGAAATCCTACTGAGTTTATTGAAAACTGGTTGAAGGAGAAGGTTGGAACCGAGATTCTGACAAGGGTCTTTGCTGTGGAAAGAGCGCACAGAGTTCCACCGCAGCCCCCTCGCCCTGGAGCCAACCCTCGTACCATGCTGGCTAAGATATTAAACTACAGAGACAGATATTATTCTCAGGAAGGCCAGAGAAATGGAGGATCTCACTGTTGACGGACAGAGGATTGCCATCTACCCGGATTACTCTGCTGCGGTCCAGAAACAGAGAATGCAATTTACTGGCATCAAGAGGCGACTGAGAGAACTGGGGGTGCAATACTCCATGTTTTTTTCTGCGAGATTGAGAGTGGTTGCCTTTAATAAAGCTCATTTCTTCACGACACCAGAGGACGCTACACAATGGATCGACATCAATGCCAAGAAACTACAAGCGGCGGGAGACTGACTTTCAGCGGAGGCTTGAGCCGTTATTGTTACCAAGATGTTTGGGATAAGAGAATGGGTTGCTATTTGTACCCATTTAATATCTGTGTCTCTTTCACTTTTGGAGGAGTGGAATATGACTGGGCTTAACTATTACGCCAGTTAGAGTTGTGCTGGAAAATGAGGGGTGGGGATTGTTAATAGGGTGTACTGCAAACGATGTTTTTTTTTTTTTACTCTCTTTACTTCACTGTTTGTTCTGTACTGTTAATAATTAATGTAAAGAGATGTGGTTCTGAGGGTCGCTGGAGCGAGTTAGAGGAGGTTACTTAGGTGAGTGCTTCAAACGGGCCAAGGAGCCCCACTCTCGATGAGAGGAAAATGCTTTATCTTGGGGGGAGGTTGGAGTTGGGAGTTTAAAGGGTGGGGGAGAGGGGTTAGACAGCTCAGGTTAAGGAGTAGGATTTTCTTGATGAATGTTCTGTATCATGATGGGGGACCGTATTAAAATACTGAGTTGGATTGTTAGAGGCCTAGCTGACAAAACTAGACGAGCGGCGGTGCTACAATACGCATGAGACCAGAGGGCCTCACTGATATGTCTGCTGGAGACACACTTGGTTCTTGAGAGGGTGGACGTCTTACGCAGGCGGTGGTTGCAAAAAACGTATCACTCCACCTTCTCTACATACTCGAGGGGGGTGTCGGTGTTGGTCCCAACAGGGGTGCGCTATGAAGAGATGAAGGTGTATGCTGATGTGGATGGACAGTATGTGGTAGTGAAATGCAGAATGCTTGGTATATTGATGTGTGTGGTGGCTATGTACATTAATCCCCCTTATTCGAGTAAAAAACTTAGAGAAGTGTTAGAATTGATTGGCCGGGAGATCTGATGCCGCTTTTAATTATTGGAGACCTCAACAATATATGTGATGATTTCTGGGATAAAAACAAAAATACTCAAAACAGGTCGGAAAGCCATATTACGCCGTTCGGAACATATATTCGAGAGATCGGTATGACTGATTTGTGGAGAGTGCGGCACGTGGGGGAGAGGAGATACTCTTGCTATTCACCGGCTCATGATACTTTATCCAGAATAGATATGGCGCTCGGAAACAATATGTTTGATTCTATGGTGGGAGAAGTGAGATACTTGCCACAGGCGATCTCTGATCATAATCCGATAGAGGTGGAGTTATGGCCAATGGGGACACAAGCACGGCATAGGGGAGAGTGGAAATTTCACCCTAACTGGCTGAATAGTGTGAGTTTGGAGGGCATACAGCGGGAGGTGGATGAGTTTTTTGAGATTAACTAGGGCAGCTCGAACATACCCACTATATGGGAGACGATGCAGGCATATTTGAGAGGTTTGCTGTTCATGGACATCAGTAGATGTAAGCGGCGATCAAAACAGGCGGAGAATGCCGCAAGGGAAAGGCTGAGAATTGCTGAAGATGAGATGGCTACACTGGGTACCCCTGAGGCTGGGAAACGGTTAAGGGAAGCCCAGAATAACATGGATAAACTTCTTCTGGAAAGGGCAGGGAGGAAGAGAGAGTTCCAACGACTAGCCTTTTACCAGGAGGCGGAGGTAGTGGGACATATGCTCTCGCTGGTGGCGTCGGCCCAGAGGGGTACACTATTCGTACATTCACTAGAGCCTGTTAATGGTATAAAAGTGTCGCAGACCTCAGAGATCTTAAAGGGACACTGTCACCCCCTCCAGCCGTTATAAACTAAAAGAGCCACCTTGTGCAGCAGTAATGCTGCATTCTAACAAGGTGGCTCTTTTAGTTTTTGTTGCTGTTATTCTCAAAATAAAGCGTTTTATAATTTTGCCCAAATACCTATCTTTATACCTGGAGGCAGGTCTTTGAAGCGCCCAACTGCCGTCAGTCATCTCTTCTGCGGCGCTGGTCGCCGCCCCCTCAGCGATGTTTTCCTCTGAAATCCGGCGCCTGCGCTCTGCTCTTCTGCCTGGAGCAGGCGCATAGAGCATTGGCCGTCCTAGCTCTGATGCCGGGTTTCGGTCTGCGCCTGTGCGGGCAGTGCGGCCACCCTGCTACTGAATCCCCCGCCCCGCAGTGTGTTATGCATTATGCACAGTGCGGGGCTGGGATTCCTAGGCACGGCACAGGCGCAGTCCGGAACCCGGCATCTGAGCTATGACGGCCAATGCTCAATGCGCCTTCCCCAGGAAGAAGAGCACAGCGCAGGCGCCGGATTTCAGAGGAAAACATCGCTGAGGGGGCGGCGACCAGCGCCGCAGAAGAGATGACTGACGGCAGTTGGGCGCTTCAAAGACCTGTCTCCAGGTATAAAGATAGGTATTTGGGCAAAATTATAAACCGCTTTATTTTGAGAATAACAGCAACAAAAACTAAAAGAGCCACCTTGTTAGAATGCAGCATTACTGCTGCACAAGGTGGCTCTTTTAGTTTATAACAGCTGGAGGGGGTGACAGTGTCCCTTTAAGGGTCTTTACTGACTTCTACACGGATCTGTACTCCTGGTGTGGACCGACAACGTGGCATTTCTAGAAGGTATTGTCCTACCTAGACTGAGTGAGGAGGATAGGGAAAGTTTGGAGGGACCTATCACGGACGAAGAACTAAGTCGAGCTTTAAGAGCCATGGCAAGAGGTAAGGAAATTTATAAGGAAATGGAGGAGGTGTTGCTACCCAGATTACGAGTAGTTTTGGAGGAGGCTAGGAATGGGGGGATTCTCCCAGCCTCTATGAGGGAGGCCAAAATAGTTGTAATCCCGAAGGAAGATAAAGATTTACGACTGCCTGAATCATATCGCCTGATTTCTTTGCTCACAACGGATTTTAAACTTCTGGCTGGGGTGTTGGCGGCCCGATTATCAGGTGTTATTTCTGGGTTGATTCATCCAGATCAATCTGGCTTTATGCCAGGCAGGTCCACGGCAGTCAATCTTAGAAGGCTTTTTTGAATTTACAATTGGGGGCTGATAATGGTGGGCATAGAGTTATTGCTTCTTTAGATGCCCATAAGGCATTTGACAGTGTGGAATGGGGATACTTGGGCAGGTATTGCAATTCTTTGGCTTCGGCGCACAATTTGTGTCCTGGGTTCAGCTATTGTACGCGCAACCATCAGCTAGGGTGACAGTGAATGGGGAGCTTTCTCACACGATAAGGCTACATAGAGGGAAGAGACAGGGGTGCCCGCTCTCCCCTCTTTTGTTTGCTTTAGCTGTGAAGCCGCTGGCCGCCAAGATCTGACAGTCCGCTGAGGTCTCTGGGTTTAAATATGGATTGATAGAGGAAAAGATTGCGCTTTATGCGGATGATATACTGCTGTTCTTGAGTGATCCACATGATTCATTGAGTACATAGCAAAACCTCAGTGACATTTTAAATGTCATAGAAATGGGGATAAAAGGCAGCTCCCCATATAAGAAAGAAGCAAATACCCACTCCAAAGATCATAAAAGACAGAGAAACCGGAGCAACTAGGTATAAAATTATTTTTTTTATTATTACTAAAGATAATACCAAAAGAGTGACACCAAAATATTAGATAATATACAAATACAGGGTAGAAGCAGAAATGCCCAGAGAACATCCACCATTGCACATGCCCATATAATTAAATACATGCAGAGATCAATAGATAAAGTGTCAGTGCATGAGATTACAGTATCATGGTAAGATAGCCATTACAGGTGCGTCCCTATATTAGTAATACCATCAAGAGAGATCAGCAAAGAGGCAGAGCTTACCAAGGTCAGAGCTTACCAAGGGCAGAGCTGGGGGACCCTCGACGCACGTTTCGCGTGACAGAAGCACCTGTCAGATTTTAGAGCGACGGGAGTTGAAATCCTTTTCCCAGCTACAGTCGGAATATGGTCTTAAGGCATCTGGGGGGTTCCAATATGCACAAGTACGGCATGCGTTTGTGGCCCAGAATGAGGGGGAGTGTTTCCAAATTCAAAACGACTTAGTATTAGACTACATCTGTGGAGTGGGGACAATGAGGGGTGCTATTTCATCTTTATATAAGGGATCTACGTCACACTCACCTATTAGAATATCTGATTGGTGCGAGGGCTAAATGGGAAAGAGAGCTGGGTCGTTTAGAGGATGAAACGTGGGAGTCTCTATTAGAATGGATACCAAAACTATCACTGAATGAGCCTTATAGGGTCTCCCAGCTTTATATTGTACACAGAGTGTATAGATCCCCGGATGTCCTGTATAGAGCTGGGCTGAGATCTGACTCGGAATGCCCTAGATGTAGGAATGATAGTGCTGGAATGTTTCATATGTTATGGTCGTGTCCGAGATTGACTGCTTTTTGGTTGGTGGTTGTAAGCCGGATAGAAGGGGCATACAGATGTGTAATTCCAAGAGAACCTTTGGTGTGCGTGAAAGAAAACTGTGGATAACAAGCTGAAAATAGCAATCGTTAGACTACTATACATGGCTCGGAAGGTCATAGCCAGAAATTGGATCAAAGAGGAACCTCCCACGAGAAGAGAATATCTTAAATATGTGAAGCAGGTCATTACCCTGGAAAAGGGTGTATATCAGAAAAGAGGGAAGATGGGCCTGTTCGATAAATTGTGGATGCCCTGGTTGGAACTAGGCTACTGGAGGCTAAGAGAAGTTAGACGTGAGGAGGGTTCGCCCATATATTTATGGTGTACTCGTGTACAAATAAAAGTTATTGTATATGGATAACGTATATAATACTACAGGATATGTTAAGAGGAAGGCGTAAGCTGTCTAAAAGGGAAGGAGGGGGCAGGATGGGTAAGGGAGGGTTAAGAGTGGGGAAAATGGAAATGAATACCTTAATGTGAAATGGTTTATTGTACTCTTATATTTAATAAAAAACATTTGAGTAAAAAAAAAAAAAAAAAGGTCCTTGGAGTAAGACCCCTGTATGCGGCTCCTCACCGGGGTGCTGGCGTCTCCAGGACCTGCCTTGGTGTTCAGATGATCGATCACGTCCTTCAGATCCTGGGCCATGCGCTTCAGTTGGGCGTCAATGTTCTCTGCTAGTTTGTATCTGTTGGAAAAATAAAAATAAAAAAAAAGTCAGGAGAATAATCCTCATGGTTTGTTAGAATAAAACGAGTTTTATTCACTCATTCACAACCAAACCTTCATTAGTCGAATATCCACTGCAAATTCAACCTTTTCTAATGACATCCTAATAATTCATGTTTATCTTAGTCATTTTTTTCTCTTTTTATGAGAAGTAAAGATTTAAGAACTTGGGAGCAGCGGGGTTCTTTTTCTTTTGCTGCGAGAGAAGCTTATTTTTCCATTGATACAGCCGCCGAGGGCTTGTTGTTCCTTGGATGTGGTAGAATATCCTTATGGAATACCTAAATCAAAGAAACATCTGATAACCTGCTCTTTTAGGCTGGTTTCACATTTGCGTTTAAAAACTCAGCGTTTTAAACGCAAACGCAGGTGGTGAAAAAACGCATGTAAACGCGTGCAAACGCTGCGTTTTTTAGACGCATGCATTTTTTGCATGCTGTAAAAAAAACGCGGCGTTTTGCCGCATTTACATGCGTTTTTTCCTGCGTTTGCGTTTTTGAAAAGCATGCTGAGAAGTGTGTGACAGCTGCCAATCATCAAAATCAACAAGAAAACCCACTATAAATAGAAATAGCTAGGGTTAGGATCCCTAGGGTTAGGGCCTAACCCTAACCCTAGGGATCCTAACCCTACCCCTAGGGATCCTAACCCTAAACCTAACCCTACCCCTAACCCTACCCCGGATCCTAACCCTACCCCTAACCCTAGGGATCCTAACCCTACCCCTAGGGATCCTAACCCGGATCCTAACCCTAACCCTAGGGATTCTAACCCTACCCCTAACCCTAGGGATCCTAACCCTAACCCGGATCCCAACCCTACCCCTAACCCTAACCCTAGGGATTCTAACCCTACCCCTAACCCTAGCTATTTCTATTTATAGTGGGTTAGGGGTAGGGTTAGGATCCCTAGGGTTAGGGGTAGGGTTAGGATCCCTAGGGTTAGGGGTGGGGTTAGGGGTAGGGTTAGGGTCCCTAGGATTAGGTGTAGGGTTAGGGTTTGGATCCCTTTATCACCTTGATGGTGGGGGGTGGCTTAGCAGTGTGTATTCTTGTTTTTTTCTATAAAAACGCATGCGTTTTTAACGCAAACTAACGCATGTGCTTAAAAACGCATGCGTTTACATAGACAGCAATACGTTTTTTTGCGGCAAAAAAAGCCTCTAGAAATTACTACATGTTGCATTTCTGCAACCAAACGCAAGCAGAGAAAAAACGCATGCGTCGACAAACGCGGCAAAACGCATGCACACAAAAAGCATGCGTTTTTAATGTTAAATATAGGGGAAAAAACGCATGCGTTTTTTTGCGCTAAAACGCAGCGGCAAAAAACGCATATGTGAAACCAGCCTTAGTCATCTGACCTGTGATTGGCTGCAGCGGTAGTCTGACTTCTGGAATGAAGCAGTGATCGCTCACAGAGCCAGTGTAGACCTCTGCAGTGACCAGAGCCGGATTCGTGGGATCACTTGAAGGTGAGTCTGCTACTGGTTTTCTGCTTTTTATTCACACCTTAAAAAGAGGTATTTGAGCAGCTCAGAACAATGCGGTCTTACTTCCTGACTGCTTGAGGCGCCGATGTTCCTCCTTGAGTGACCGTTCTGGTGAGCAGATTCATTCATTACATAGAGATAACCCGTGAATGTGAAAGAGCACACGGCTCTGGAAAGGGAGAGCCGTGATGAACTGCTGTGGAAACTGATACGAGCCCTGAGCAGAGAGGGAGGGAGCTAAGCTGCTGTATAGAAACCAGCTGGTGAGAGGTGAGCAATGGAAGGCTTGTTCTCCCTGGGATTTTGGATTTGCACAAAATGAAGGTAGAATTATTTCCTGGTTCCTGTGAAATCTTGAATTGACCTTTGGGAAGAAGGCCGGGTCAGTTCTTATGATTACTCTGTCCTCCATAATGGTAGTATATGGAGGATTTACCAAAATGGCTTGCAGCTCGCAGATATGCCGAGCCGGTGTCAGGGCAACCAGAAGCACTGTTTTTAAAGTTAAGGCCTTCTCTGAAATAGAAGCAAGAGGCTCGAAAGGAGGAGATGTTAAGGCATTTAGGACTAAATTTAGATCCCAGGGAGCCACGTTTGGTAACTATTTTGAGGGTCTCGCTGCAAATGAGGCTCGGCTAAACCGGTAGACCCAGGGGTGATCTGCAAGTTTTTGGTCAAATAGAGCACCCAAGGCAGAGACTTGAACCTGTAAGGTGTTAGTAGATAACCCTTTTTCTAGCCCTTTTTGAAGGAATTCTAGTATCTCTTTCACCGGGACTTTTTGGCTCGTATTGGACAACTGTTGCCCCGAGAATTCCAGGAACTTTTACCATATCTTTTGGTACTTGTCCAATGTTACTTTCTTTCTGCTGGTGAGCAGAGTGTCTACTAAAGAGTTTGAGAAACCCTTTGCTAGTAATAGTTGACTCTCAAGTTCCAGGCGGTGAGATGGAGTCTGTGCACTTGAGGATGTAGGACCAGGCCCTGGTGTAGAATGTTTGGGATGTCTGGGAGGATCCATGTGTCCGAGATAGATATGCGCCTGAGCCATGTGAACCATGCCCTTTTCGGCCAAAACGGTGCCACGAGGATTATCCGCGCCCTGTCCTCTCAAATCTTCTTTAGAACTATCGGAATCAGTGGAATTGGAGGGAATGCATACCCTAGGTGAAAGTTCCACCGGTGCAGCAGTGCATCTACTCCCCCCGGGTGTTCTTTTGGATTGAGGGAGTAGAACCTGTTTACCTGTCGGTTTTTTCTTGTGGCAAATAAATCTATCTCTGGCATGCCCCAGATGGCACAGATTTTCCCAAACACGTCTTGGTTCAGGGACCACCTGGCGTAATACATGACGGCTTAAGAAGTCCGCCACCAGATTTTCTGTTCCCTTTAAGTGTGTTCCTGATAAGGACAAAAGGTTGCTTTCTGCCCATTCAAACAGTTGTTTGGCTTCTGACATCAGGGATGTTGATCTTGTTCCCCCTTGATGTTTTATGTAAGCTATCGTGGTACTGTTGTCGGATAGTATTGTGATGTGTTTCCCTTTGACTCTTTCCCTGCATGAATAAGTGCTCGCCTTACCGCTGTCAATTCTTTTAGGTTGGAGGATGCTGTTCTCATTGAGGGTTCCCACAGACCCTCCAGAACTAGGTCTGACAGATGTGCTCCCCAACCTAATGGCCCTGCATCTGTAGTTAGTACTACCGGGTCTTGAATTGACCATGGTACCACATTTTTGTAAGTTTTCCGTGCTCAGCCACCACTTCAACGATTCTTGCACCTGCGGTGATAGAAAAAACTTCCGATTCAGGTTGCATGGAACCACTGACTGTTCAGACAATATCTGGTGTTGTAGTTCTCTTGTATGGGCTTGTGCCCACTTTACTGCCGGAACTGTTGCTGTTAGGACTCCTAGCAGTGACATCGCGGACCTTAGAGAAATGGGTTGAGTCGTCTGTACCTGGTGTATTTTTTGAAGGACGGAGTGGACTTTGTCTGGGAGAACGCATTTTTGTTCGATTGAATTCAACTGGATTCCCAGGAATCCCTGTATCTGGGTTGGATCTAATCTTGACTTTTTGAGGTTTATTATCCAGCCCAGAGTTGTTAGTATTTCTAGCACCCTTGTGACAGCCTTCCCGCATTTTTGTTTGTCGTCTGCTACAACAAGAAAGTCGTCTAAATAGGGGACCAGGAGTATATCTTCCTTCCTTATGTAGGATGCCATTTCCGATATTTTTGTAAATATACGGGGAGCAATTGAGACCCCGAAGGGAAGGCACTGATATTGTAGGCGAGTGGGAACCTGAGCAATTTCCACTACCAATCTTAGGTATTGTTGGTGCTCTTCGCAGATTGGTACATGGTAATAGGCGTCGGTTAAGTCTATTACCACCATGTAATACCCTGGACTGAGTAATTTCACTGCCGACCTTAATGTCTCCATCTTGAATTTTTCGGTTTATATCGGTTTAACGATTTTAGATTGAATATCGTTCTCATTGAACCATCTGGTTTTGGTGTAAGGAAAGGGGTACTGTAGAATCCTTCACCCACCTGTTAATGAGGTAACTTTTTTTAACACTTTTTTCTGTAGGAGTATCCGAACTTCTTTCTCTAACGTGTCCTGATTTTTCTTGGCCCCCTGGGTGAATATTACTCTCCATGGTGGGGTTTTGGTAAAACTCAATCACAGACCCTTGGATAATAGATTTGTTATAAATCGAGAGGCAGGTAATGCTTCCCACTGATGGAGTCTTCCTCCTACCGGATTCCTGGCGTCATTGCTGTTTTGGGTGTGATCTAGGGGGAGGCTTATTGAAGAGGAATCCCTTATCTTTCCTCCAGGGTCTTCCTCGCATGGACCTATCCTCAGAGCGTCCCCGGCCCCCTCTATTTCCTGATCCTCGAAAGGACGAACGAGTATCACCTCAACGGCGCTTAAAGAAGGGAGGGAGTGGAAACCGTTTCTTTTTATCCGACGCTTTCTCCAAAAGCTCATCTAATGTTTTCCCAAAGAAGTACTGACCCTCGCAAGAGACTGCACAAAGTTTCACTTTTGACTGGAAGCCTGCGTTCCAGTTTTTTAGCCTTAATGCCCTCCTTCCTGAGTTTGATAGGGCACACGCACAGGCAGCACACCGAACGGAGTCCACTGACGCGTCCGCTAGAAAACCTGCCGCTTTCTGTATTGAGGGTATGGCCTGTAACAGTCTTTCTCTTGGGCATTTATTTTTAATTTGCTCAGTTAATTCCTCCAGCTACTTGACCATAGCACGAGCTGTGCAAGTGCTTAAATGACCACGCTGACGCCTCCCAAGCGGATTTTAAGAAAGCATCAGCCTTCTTGTAAAGAGGGTCTTTTAAGGCACCCATATCCTCAAATGGTAGGGCTATCCCTTTTGAGGTGCTGGCGATGGCTGCATCTAGCCTTGGGGCTTTCTCCCATTTCTCACAGACTTCCTCATCAAACGGATATTTACGTTTTAGTGTTTGTGGAACCGACATTTTTTTATTAGGTTTTTTCAATTCTCCTTTAATTAAATTTAAAAGGCTTTCATGAAAAGGAAAAACCTTACTTTTTTCCCCACTAATTTGCTAAACGTTGAGTCTTGTACTGTGCGTTGTTCTTTAGGTGTTTCAGCTCCCATAGTTGACCTAACCAATTTTAGCAATTCCCCAATATTTTCGGATAAAAAGTAAGGGCGGCCACACTCCTCATCTGAGGAGTCTAGTTCAGATACATCAGAGGGGGTTAATTCTCCCAACTCTTCCTCCGAGTCCACATTGGAGCTTTGGGGTTTTTTAGAAGTATGGGAAGGGGTGGGTTTTCCAGTGTTGAGCGCAGCTTGGTCTTTTAACTGCTCTTTCACTGACATTTTCACTTCATCCCTAATAATTGTTTTAATGCCCTGGAGTAGGGATGGCGACTCTTCGGCTACTGTTTTACCATTACACGGCCGACAGATCCGTTTTTCGTATGTTTTGGGGAGGGTTTCTGCATAACGCACACACCCTATTCTTCTGCTTTGTTGTGGCCTTTCTGCCCTATAATATAAACATGATATATGGTTGTCACTAACGGTGTGCTTCGCCTTACAAAGGCACTCACCCACCGACCCATGAATACCACGACAGGCTGTGGGTTCTCCTCTGGTACGCGTCCATCTGCAGCAGGGTCCGCCATGCTTGAGGCTGCTCACCTCTGGTTACTGTGCGCTGCTCCTGGAATGACTTCCACCCGGAAGCGTCCAGCACACCCTCTTACTTCGGCGTGACCAGTCGGCGCCGGCGTCGTGATGGGCACGCCTGCAGCCCGCTCAGCCTCCAAGCAGGAGTGGACGCCGGGAGGTCAGGGAGGGGGACAAGCGCGGTCTAACAGCTCCCTATGGCCAGGATTACAGGTGCACCACTGCGCCCAGCTGCAGCCCCCCCGTGGACCTCGGCCTCCAGACCGGAACATCAGAGGGAGATCCCTCTGGAGGTATTTTACCACAGGCATCCACCTGCAAGAACAGGAAACCAAAACTGAGGAGAGAGGTGCTGCCCCCTTCTTTTATCTCTGCTACAGGTTTCCTGTTCCTGGGGGCTGATACCATCTCTCAATGTGCGGTGCTGTCATGGGGAAGGGAAAATAAGTTTGGGTTTTTACCATTTGTTAAAGCTGGCATACTTTAGACAATATACATCTACATTTACTGTCACATTAAAATTAGCATCACCTGAAGTTTCTGTTGACAAAAATACCAACATCTCACTAGGTACAAATATAAACTCAGTCTCCAAATGTTGGAGATTACAATCCTAGAAGGTTTTGGCTAGTGCATAGTTCTGTTCCTTACGTCTTCTCTCTCTCCTTGTCTGCGTGTTGCAGATAGATAGTTCCGCTCTGCTCTTTGACCGATTCTTCCAGCGGGGTTAGAAGGTCCTCTAACTCTTTCTGCTGAGAAAGTATAAAGTCCAGTTCTTGGTCCAATCTAAGAAAATAGAAAAAAAAATTGTAAAAAATAAAATCTATAAATATGTTCTATTTTGATGTCTGTGTATCAACATTGTACAAAATATTGGGAGAAAAATAAAACCATGTGGCGATCCATTTACAGTCTATGGGACCAGTGGAGATAGTAAGGAGTCTTGACGTGGGGGTTTTCCCCTCACAGTGCTAGCGGGGATCTCACTGAGGTGACGGCAGTTCAGCCCGGCTGGGAACGGAGCCTCAGTGACCAGAGGTAACCTCGATGACGTCACCACCGGTCACTGAGGCTGCGCTCTTACCAGCTCATTCCCCAGTGGTTCTCTGCTGGGTCGGTCGCATCTTGGCACCGTCCAAGATGAAAATGGTTTATCCCCAGACATGGGTTACGGCATGGGACAGAACGACGGACAGGTATGGTATTTTGTTGTTTTTTTATTTTACTTTTATTACAGGAGATCGAGGGCTTTGGTGGAATTAGGCGAGGTCGTAATCATGGTTTAATTAAGATTATTAAAAGGAGTCTGTGTGTTACTTTCAATTAAAGGACTTCATTCTGGCCGTATCTTTATTTACCATGTAACTATAGCATTAGTAATGGAGAGGTGTCTTATAGACGCTTCACCATTACTATGACATGGGCTTGATGTCACATGACAATACAAAGGTGACAACCCCACAAAAATGTAAAATATTCTGCATGCATATAGGAGCATGTTGTGGGTTCTCGAATCCGCAGCACCGCGTACGGTGGCCCGCATAGGACAGGCAGAGCGAGGAGTTACTACAAGGTCTCGTTTCGCTGTCTTACCTCTTCTGGTCCAGCTTCACCTTCTCCATCTCCTGGTGTAATGTGGTGCTCTGACAACATAAGGCAGTGAGATATCAGATGGCTGCAGAGGCGATCGCCACCCACCGTGGCCCCCGGGGTATTTCTCGCTCACCTTTTCCCCATTTCTGATCAGTGTTCGGTCCCAGGCATTGACTTGCGTAGCCTGATGTAAAAAAACTTTTTCTTGATCATCAAGCTCCAAACTCCATTTGTTGATCAGCTTTTCTAGTTGGGCATAGGTCATAACAGCTGGGGCACTACTGTAAGGTAAAAGCATTAAATTAGGGGGCATGACCATGGTCCTGATATGTCATGTATCAAATAGAAAGCAGCAAAAAACGGACGAAAATAAAGACTGAAAATCTAAATCAGTCACCAGATTCCACAATACAAACTGCAGACAATATAAGAGGCCTAATGAAGCTGGTGTTCTTACTATGATAATCCATGTTTGCAATATATTGTGCCATCGACCTTCAGTAGAGTAAGCAAATAAATCAGCAACCAAGAAAAGGAATTAACTAAGAGTCTCAGTATTACAATACGCTCCATATAAAGGAGCCGGTAGAGGAGTCAGCGGTGTCTTGTACTTACCTTACAGGTGCGGAGCCAGCAGTAATACTTTGCACTGCTCCTGTAGTCTGTGGTTTAGTAGCCAAGGTGGCTGCAAGAGAGAACAGATAGTCTTTGATAAAAGTAATGATAAAGTCCTGCGTTGAAAGACATCCACCATTTAGACACTCAACCCTGCCGAGTTTATAAACTTTTAGAGCCGCTTAGATTCTCAGACTAATGAAAAAGGAAATGTCAGTGCTTGGACACGGCAGAAAATAGTCTCCGATCTCAAAGTGTTCTCGGGAGGTCACTGTAGAAAGTGATAAGTGTGTGGTCTTCATATTCAGCAAAGTGCAGCATCCCATGGCAGTAATTGAGGTCGGCACGGAGAAAGCTGCAGAATAAAGGTACCTTCACACTGAACGATATCGCTAGCGATCTGTGACGTTGCAGCGTCCTGGATAGCGATATCGTTGAGTTTGACACGCAGCAGCGATCAGGATCCTGCTGTGCCATCGTTGGTCGGAGCAGAAAGTCCAGAACTTTATTTCGTCGCTGGATCTCCCGCAGACATCGCTGAATCGGCGTGTGTGACACCGATTCAGCGATGTCTTCACTGGTAACCAGGGTAAACATCGGGTTACTAAGCGCAGGGCCGTGCTTAGTAACCCGATGTTTACCCTGGTTACCAGTGTAAATGTAAAAAAAAAAAAAACTACATACTTACATTCCGGTGTCTGTCCCCCGGCGCTGTGCTTTCCTGCACTGTCAGCGCCGGCCAGCCGTAAAGCAGATAACAGCGGTGACGTCACCGCTCTGCTTTCCGGCCGGCGCTCACAGTCAGTGCAGGAAAGCACAGCGCCGGGGGACAGACACCGGAATGTAAGTATGTAGTGTTTGTTTTTTTTTACATTAGCACTGGTAACCAGGGTAAACATCGGGTTACTAAGCGCGGCCCTGCGCTTAGTAACCTGATGTTTACCCTGGTTACCTGGGGACTTCGGCATAGTTGGTCGCTGGAGAGCTGTCTGTGTGACAGCTCTCCAGTGACCACACAACGACTTACCAACGATCACGGCCAGGTCGTATCGCTGGTCGTGATCGTTGGTAAATCGTTTAGTGTAACGGTACCTTAATAGTGTCTGCAGATGTTCTCCAGCCATCATGGTCCCATCAGAATGGACAATGCGGGGTGAACCCCAGGGGACAGGTCTTCGGTTGGTTTTGTTTTCGCCTCTGTGATGCACATTTGGACCAGTGTCCAGTAGTGTCGTTTATGCTGACATGTCCACAGTAATAATACAGTCATACCTGCAGCAGGCGCCATGGTGGTTATTGAGAAGAGGGATGCCGCCGGCGTGGTCAGACTGGAGCCGAGTGTCAGCGTGCCGAGGGGCACAGATGATGTTGTGGTCCCTATAACGGCGGCAACTACGGAAATGGTGAAAAAGAAATAACCTGCAGTCAATTTACTGTAAATTCTTCCTGCAAATATAGACAATACTTCAGAAAATGACATAGAGAAGGACGAGAATGCAGGAGGATCGTGTACAAGGAGGATGCATCCATCGGTAATAATCCTCAGTGCACATAGGCTGCAGCCAACATCCGCTGCACACAGGATCTTTGGTGGAGACCGCTATACAGGCGCTCTGCTGGTTCCAGGTGATCGTCAGCCTGTTTCCACCGCACAATTAACCAGCGCTCCTGGGAATGCTTGCTCCGGAGCCATGAACATTGACTTTAAGGCTACAGTCACATGGTTTATTACGTTTCATTATATGCAAATGAAAAGCAAATTTTACAGAACCAGCAAAAGCTATCAGATTTCAGAAATCTCACGCAGGCGCTTTGTTTTTAGTTAATTGACATATCGCAGTTTTCAGTTATTTCAGTGTTTTTGCAGTGTTTGTTTTCACCCACAGAAAGCAATAAATGCAGCAAACAACATTGACATCTGTTTTTGCAGCATTTTTGGTGAAGAGCAGGTTGTGAAATCCATTTATTTTCATGATTTTCCCAAGATTGAAGGGGTCGTCCGCGAATTGGAAAACCGTTATTTCTTCCTCATATTTGGCCCTGTTAAACTAATAACACTTGCAGTCCCCTTCAGTTCCGGCACCATTCCAGCGGTGCCGACACTCGAGTTCCCGGGGCTCACGTCACTGTCCCCGCCGGCGAATTAATTATCAACAGGACGACAGGGCTGCGGCTGCTCTCACCTCCTCTTAATGCTCACAGGGCTCAATGTGCAAAGTAAACACTGCCCGACCAACTGCATGCCCTACCAATGTGCTAAGTAAACACTGCCCGACCAATTCCATGCCCTACCAATGTGCAAAGTAAACACTGCCCGACCAACTCCATGCCCTACCAATGTGCCGAGTAAACACTGCCCGACCAATTCCATGCCCTACCATTGTGGTAAGTAAACACTGCCCGACCAACTGAATGCCCTACCAATGTGCAAAATAAATGTTGCCCGACCAACTCCATGCCCTACCAATGTGCAAAGTAAACACATAGTGCCAGACCGCTGCAGTAAGAGTGAGGAGCCATGTGCGAGCTTCTGATAACGGACCCCACATGTACACGGATTCTGCCACATCGCTGTACAGATCGTGGCCTCTGCTCCTTACATCAGAGTCTCCTAGACAGGTCACCTCAGATATCTAATATGAAATGTGGAGGACACTTCATCGTTTCATTTGTATTTCAATAATTTTTAACCCCTTCCCGATACAGCCAATTTTCATTTTTTTCCTCTTCTTCCCAGAGCCATAACTTTTTCCACTTTTTCCACATAGCCATATGAGGCTTGTTTTTTGGGGGACAAGTTGTACTTTTAAATGACAGCATGCACTTTACCCCATAGTGTACTGGAAAACGGGGAGAAAAAATCCAAATGTGGTAAAAAAATAAAATAGAATTCTGACTTTTTTGGGAATTGTTTATATGGCGTACACTGTATGGTAAAAGTGACCCTGGCAATAGCATTATCCTCAGCAGCACAATTACGGCGATACCAAACTTTGTTTTTTTTCACTACCTAAATAATAAGTAATCAAAAATAAACAAAAAAAACATTTTTTAGATTGTTGCCATTTTCTGAGACTCCCTGCTTGTACTTTTTGGTCGATAGAGTGGAGTGACAGCTTATTTTTTTGCGGGGCGAGATGACACTTTTATGGATAGATGTGACATTTTGATCGCTTCTTACAGCATTTTCGTGGTATTACAATGACCGAAAAACCTGCAATTTTGCGGTGTGTAATTGTAATTTTCTTTTGTTTACTGGTTATTTTTATATTTTGATAGACACAGCGACGCCACGTGTGCATTATTTTATGGTCTTTATTTTTAACATGGGGAAATGGAGGCGATTTGAACTTATAACGATTTTTTACGTTTTTACAGTATTTATTAGGCCCCTTGAAGGCAATCATCTGATACTATAGCACAGTATTACTGCAGACAGTAAAAACCACAGGCCACAGCTTTGGATTTAAGGAAGCTCCAAAACGAGAAGCATGGAGGTCGTAAGACGACCCCCGACTCATAGCAACCCATCGGCGACCTGTGGTCCTGTCACGGGAGCGCTGATGGTTGCATGGAATGATGCCGGTACGCTGCTAATGCCTCTGTCACAGTTTGACAAGTTAACAGTCAGCTCCACCAGTGGCTTTTAGAGGCAGGTCCTGGCTGTAACACACAGCCATTACCTGCCGGGTATGGGCCGAGATCACCCCATGAGCCCATGCACCCGCTACTGACTTGTGCTGCACACGTGCGGCGGATGTTGGTAAGTAATTATCTGATATATTAAGTGTTAATGGGGAAAAAATAAATAATGGATGCAACACAAAAGCAAAACGGATGTGGCATGAGAATAAAGACCGCTTCACACGGCCATAAAACCAGACACGGATGGCTTACTGCAGCCTTGCGGGGGTCTTCACACTGCGGAGTTGACATTTTCTCTGCAGTTTTTGCAAAAGCAATAAAAGGTTATCTTCTCCCCAAGTACAAGGTGTCCTCCGCACGTCCAGGTGGGCTCCATATTAATACCATAACTCACCTTGGGGTTCGGATGGCTTTACAAACAGGTTTGGAATCGGCTGGAGCGGAGCAGTCTGCGTTGGGGCGGTAGCAGAAGTGGAGATGCTGGACGCCACAGACGTTCCCATACAAAAAGCTAAACGACAGGAGAGAGAGCGAGAAAGCCGTGACGCAGAACAGGGCACAAACTATCTGCTACCGACATACAGTGTATGGATTAGGCGACAACATCAGTTCTCTTCTATAAGAGCCAAAACCTCGTGAGCCTTCCCAACACCTGCATTAACCATCGCTTCCGATCAGGGTGGGAAAGTTCCTTGGGTGGTTTTATTGCTCAGCACTTTGATGGAGCTCAATGTAAAACCACCCAAAAAAGGGCCGGCAGCACATTACACCCAGCGGGATTTGTCCCAATGACTCCCAGCAATTGGACTGGTGTTTGACAACACTTTTGGGTAACAGTAGCAAACTAAGCCACCATTAAGAGCCGTACCTGGGGTCTGCACTGCATTGCTGGCTGCCAGGGTAGGAGCCGGCACTGTGGCTGTAACTGGGGGTCCAGCTGTCGTCACCGCACCAGTGAAACTGAAGCCACCGCCAGTACTGGGAGCCGCTGGGACGGGTTGAGGAATTGCATTCCCAAAAGTGAAGCCAGACGTCTGAGCAGTCCCGCTGCCAGGCGCTCCGGCTACTCCGGCGACGACCTGCGCCGCTCCTCCCAGACCCAGCTTAGGTGCAGGGCTCCTGAAATAAAAGGACAAGTGGTTTATTAACAAGCAAAATTATATCATCCTGACGGTGTAAGCCGTAGTAAAAGAATAAGAACGGTGTCACAGGTAACTTAGCCCAGAAGCGCATTTATAGTGTGAACACGCGTCTAACACATCTCAACTTCACAGCACCGATATATGGTTTTTCTAAAAAATAATAATAATAAAATATATATATATATACACACACATATACATACATACACACAGTACAGACCAGAAGTTTGGACACACCTTCTCATTTAAAATTTTTTCTGTATTTTCATGACTATAAAAATTGTACATTCACACTGAAGGCATCAAAACTATGAATTAACACATGTGGAATTATATACTTAACAAAAAAGTGTGAAACAACTGAAAATATGTCTTATATTCTAGGTTCTTCAAAGTAGCCACCTTTTGTTTTGATGACTGCTTTGCACACTCTTGGCATTCTCTTGATGAGCTTCAAGAGGTAGTCACCGGGAATGGTTTTCACTTCACAGGTGTGCCCTGTCAGGTTTAATAAGTGGGATTTCTTGCCTTATAAATGGGGTTAGGACCATCAGTTGTGTTGTGCAGAAGTCTTTTGGATACACAGCTGATAGTCCTACTGAATAAACTGTTAGTATTTGTATTATGGCAAGAAAAAAGCAGCTAAGTAAAGAAAAACGAGTGGTCATCATTAC
Source organism: Ranitomeya variabilis (assembly GCF_051348905.1). Taxonomy (NCBI): domain Eukaryota; kingdom Metazoa; phylum Chordata; class Amphibia; order Anura; family Dendrobatidae; genus Ranitomeya; species Ranitomeya variabilis. The sequence continues at coordinate 194,023,398 of NC_135233.1, forward strand.
TTTAAGAAATGAAGGTCAGTCAGTCTGAAAAATTGGGAAAACTTTGAAAGTGTCCCCAAGTGCAGTGGCAAAAACCATCAAGGAAAGGAAGACCAAGAGTCACCTCTGCTTCTGAGGATAAGTTTATCCGAGTCACCAGCCTCAGAAATTGCAGGTTAACAGCAGCTCAGATTAGAGACCAGGTTATTGCCACACAGTGTTCTAGCAGCAGGCACATCTCTACAACAACTGTTAAGAGGAGACTTTGTGCAGCAGGCCTTCATGGCAAAATAGCTGCTAGGAAACCACTGCTAAGGACAGGCAACAAGCAGAAGAGACTTGTTTGGGCTAAAGAACACAAGGAATGGACATTAGACCAGTGGAAATCTGTGCTTTGGTCTGATGAGTCCAAATTTGAGATCTTTGGTTCCAACCACCGTGTCTTTCTGCGACGCAGAAAAGGTGAACAGATGGACTCTACATGCCTGGTTCCCACCGTGAAGCATGGAGGAGGAGGTGTGATGGTGTGGGGGTGCTTTGTTGGTGACACTGTTGGGGATTTATTCAAAATTGAAGGCATACTGAACCAGCATGGCTACCACAGCATCTTGCAGCGGCATGCTATTCCATCCGGTTTGCGTTTAGTTGGACCAGGGCTGCCACTATAAATTTCGGGGCCCCATACTGGCAAAATTTCCGGGGCCCCCTTGAGACTCCGCCCAGGCTCCACCCCAGCCCCGCCTCCACGCTCAACCCCTCAAACTGTCCACAGTCCCACCGCTCTCTCTTGGAAAAACTCCACTTCTCACCTATCACACATTGACAGTTCCCATCACCAGATCACACATGTAGCCGGCAGCTTTTGTTTTGGCCAAAAGATTTTTTAAGCCACCAAAATGACAAGGTAGACACTTTTGGCCAGGCCCTACTCTACTGTAACCTATTAAATATTTGTTAATATATGCAGTACAATTTAGGTATATTTTTATTTTTCAATTTTTAAAATGACCTATAATACCACATAGAAGGAACAAATATCACAGCACCATGACCAGACACCATATCACCACAGTGACCTATAATACTATCTACAAGGCACAAATACCGCCACACCATGACCAGATGACATATTACCACCACAGTGATCGAATAATATCAAATACAAGGAACAAATACCACAACATCATGACCAGACCACGTATTACCAACACATAGTGACTGAATACTACAATACTGATCAATAATTAAAAAAAACAATACTATCACCATAAGTGCCATTATACACAGGAGATCTGTACTTAGTATGCAGTGTCTGTGTACAGGTAATACAGTGATCACCAGTGACATTATACACAGGAGCTCTGTATATAGTCTATAGGTAATCCAGTGATCACTGGTGATATTATACGCAGGACCTCTGTATATAGTATACAGTGTATAGTGTCAGTGTATAGGTAACACACTGACTCACCAGTGACGTCTCTAGGTGAAGTCCTTCATCTTTCATCCCGCACAGACCGCCATCACTTCATGCAGCCAGGACTCGTTTCTGCAGGAAATAACACCGTTATTTCGAGTTCCACTTGCAGAACACATTACAGTTAGTCCTCGGGTTACAACGGTCTCGAGTTACATCGTTTCGTGGTTACAACGCTTTATACGAGGCCTCGTTCCGACTTACACGGTTTGCGTCGTAAGTCGAACTACATGCAACTACGTGCAGTGGCAGAAGAATAGAGTCCAGTACTGTACACTGTACCCGGTTACACGAGGAAAACGAGTCTCCTGCACGCCATAACACCCTAATTATGTAGGGTACTGTGTTAGGATAGGCTAAGTGTTTGCAGTACTGTACTGTTATTATGGTACAGTACTGTATGAATGTATGGTCCGACTTACATCGAAATTCGGTTTACGACGCCGTGTAAGAACGGATCAACGTCGTAAGTCGAGGACTACCTGTACTTAATTTTCCCAACTTCTACATTACACCACATGAAGAAGGCGACATAGTGTCACTCTACACAGTAACAGGACCGCCCCTCCATTTAAAACAGTGTACTCAAAAAATAAAATAAATACATCACTGCAGTAATAATATCCCTTAATTAGCCCCTATGGTAATAATATTCGCCATCCTGGCCCCGTGTGTCTCATTCCTGGCGTCAGCCATATGTTCTCCCATCCTGCCCTAATGAGTATCCATCCTGCCCCATATGATCTCCCCATCCTGCCCCATCTGTCTCCATCGTATCCATCCTGCCCCATGATCCTGCCCCATCTGTCTCCAATCCTGCCTCCAGTGTCTCCAATCATGCCCGTATCACCATTCTGCCCCGTCTCCAATCATGCCCCCATTTCTGCAATCATGCCCCGTGTCTCAATTCTGCCCCATCTGTTTCCATTCCTGCCCCATCTGTATCCAGTCATGCCCCAGTGTCTCCAGTCATGCCGCCATGTCTGTCATCCTGCCCCGTGTCTCCAATCATGCCCTGTTTCTCCTTTCTGCCGCTGTGTCCAGCTTTCTGCCCCTGTGTCCAGCTTTCTGCCCCTGTGTCCAGCTTTCTGCCCCTGTGTCCAGCTTTCTGCCCCTGTGTCCAGCTTTCTGCCCCTATGTCCAGCTTTCTGCCCGTGTCCAGCTTTCTGCCCGTATCCAGCTTTCTGCCCCCGTGTCCTGCTTTCTGCCCCCGTGTCCTGCTTTCTGCCCCCCTGTGTCCAGCTTTCTGCCCCCGTGTCCAGCGCTCTGCTCCCGTGTCCAGCGCTCTGCCCCCCTGTGTCCAGCGCTCTGCCCCCCTGTGTCCAGCGCTCTGCCCCCCTGTGTCCAGCGCTCTGCCCCCCTGTGTCCAGCGCTCTGCCCCCCTGTGTCCAGCGCTCTGCCCCCCCGGTGTCCAGCTTTCTGCCCCCCCGGTGTCCAGCTTTCTGCCCCCCTGTGTCCAGCGCTCTGCCGCCCTGTGTCCAGCGCTCTGCCCTGGCCCCCCGGATCGCCGCTCTCAATTAAAAAAAAAAAAAAAAAAAAAAGTTCTACTTACCTCCCGCGCTCCTGCTCTCTGCACGTAGCTGCAGCGTGCACTCGCCGGCGACTGACAATGACGTCAGACGCCGGCGACATGCACGCTGCGACTGACGTCAGCTGCCAGCCTCAGATTGGCTGGCGGCTGTTAACTATTGACGTGCGGGCGCGGGCCCGCACTTCAATAGCGCTGCAGCGCCGGCCGCAGCTAAGGGCCCGGTTCAGCCTGCGGCTGCCGGTAGGGGCCCGGTGGGCAGATGAGACGGGGCCCGATGCGGGCCCCCTCTGCCCACCGGGCCCCATACGCCAGTCACGGCTGTAATGCCCTGATGGCGGCCCTGAGTTGGACCATCATTTATTTTTCAACAGGACAATGACACCAAACACACCTCCAGGGTGTGTAAGGGCTACTTGACCAAGAAGGAGAGTGATGGGGTGCTACGCCAGATGACCTGGCCTCCACAGTCACCAGACCTGAACCCAATCGAGATGGTTTGGGGTGAGCTGGACCGCAAAGTTAAGGCAAAAGGGCCAACAAGTGCTAAGCATCTCTGGGAACTCCTTCAAGATTGTTGGAAGACCATTCCCGGTGACTACCTCTTGAAGCTCATCAAGAGAATGCCAAGAGTGTGCAAAGCAGTCATCAAAGCAAAAGGTGGCTACTTTGAAGAACCTAGAATATAAGACATATTTTCAGTTGTTTCACACTTTTTTGTTAAGTATATAATTCCACATGTGTTAATTCATAGTTTTGATGCCTTCAGTGTGAATGTACAATTTTCATAGTCATGAAAATACAGAAAAATATTTAAATGAGAAGGTGTGTCCAACCTTTTCCCACATATCATGCTTCAACGATTAGTTATCCGTTTCACATCAAAGTGCCTTAAAGAAATTAAAGGGAATCTGTCACCAGGTTTTTGCTATTCTGTGAGAGCATGATGTAGGAGCAGAGACCACGATTCCATCGTTGTGTCACTTACTGAGCTGCTTGCTGCAGTTTTGTTAAAATCACTATTTTCTCTGCTGCAGATCTAGCATTTCTCTAAATGCTGAGCTCAATATAACCCCAACCATCACACTGATTGGCTGCCTTCTGTGTACACTGTGCATAGGCAGAAAGCTGTCAATGGTGTGGGCAGAGTTACACAGAGCTCATGTATATGGATGACTACATGGCAGCAGGTTTATTAGTTCTCTAGTGAAAATGAGTTTTAACAGCAGGAGATTATCAAAACTACAGCAAGCAGCTCAGTACGCAACATGGCTGGATTCATCCCTGATTGGCAGCTTCCTGTGTACACTGGCAGCGAGCTGCCAATCAGTAGTGGGTTACACGGATTAGCTGGACTGCCATGCACGTGAGACCTAGTCCAGCAATGATAATCTCCTGCTTATAAAACACTGACTATTTAAACTACAAGACACAGTCTAATAAGTGACATATCCCAGGAATCAGACTCTCTGCCCCTACATTACCCTGGTCTGAGATTAAACAGCAAAACCCTGTTGACGGATTACCTTTATCTTGCACTGTCTGCCTCACAAAGTGTGCAAGTCGCAAGCGATTTTTGCCCATTTTACATCTAATACCCTGCTGCGGGTGTTGGCTTTTGGGCCGTGTACATACACAGCACTGCTTATGTGATTTTTGGGAAGGGAGTTGAATTTTAAAGTAAAACAAATAAAATATAGACATCTAACTGTGCCTGTCTGTTTTTCCCTAGCCCAATTCGACAACGTTACGCCGGCCCTAGACTACAGCCAGCAGTGACATTTTGCTTTCGGCACATGTACCTATCTAGTTTCTCTCGGTAGGTCCTTTTATGGCAAGGATTAAATAATTGGGGTTGAAGGTCACAACTGCTCCTCCTTGATCTCCAACAAGCTTATCAGTTTGGAGGAAGTGGAGGCATTATGGGATATTTTGCACATCACTCATCTGAGTCACAGCAGGACGATGTTACCTCTGACAGAGACACCATCATTTTCACTCGGCATTCTGCAAAGGACGGTGTGTGCCTAATTAGAAGTGACTGAGAAGGATAATTTTTGGCTCACTTTCTTAATAATAATAATAATAAAAATAATATGAGAAGTCTGTTGAGTGCATGGGGTTAAGGGGAATGTGTCAGATTAATTCTGATATGCCGGCTTGTGTAAAAAAAAAAAAAAAAAGAAAAATCTCAGATATATAGCGCCATTAATTCCACAGCACTTTACATACATCATCACTGTCCCCATTGGGGCTCACCATCTACATCCCCTATCAGGCTTTGGAGAGTGAGAGGAAACTGGAGAACCCGGAGGAAACCTAGGCAAACACGGGGAGAACATACAAACTCCTTGCAGGTGTTGTCTTTGGTGGCATTTTAACCCAGCACCTCAATGCTGCAAAGTAACAGTGCCAACCCCTGAGCCACAGTACAGTGTCAACCACTGCGCCACAGGACAGTGCCAACCACTGCGCCACAGTACAGTGCCAACCACTGCGCCACAGGACAGTGCCAACCACTGCGCCACAGTACAGTGCCAACCACTGCGCCACAGTACAGTGCCAACCACTGCGCCACAGTACAGTGCCAACCACTGCGCCACAGTACAGTGCCAACCACTGCACCAAAGTAGTGCCAACCACTGAGCCACAGTACAGTGCCAACCACTGCGCCATAGTACAGTGCCAACCACTGCGCCATAGTACAGTGCCAACCACTGCGCCATAGTACAGTGCCAACCACTGAGCCACAGTACAGTGCCAATCACTGCGCCATAGTACAGTGACAACCACTGCGCCATAGTACAGTGACAACCACTGCGCCATAGTACAGTGCCAACCACTGCGCCATAGTACAGTGCCAACCACTGCGCCATAGTACAGTGCCAACCACTGAGCCACAGTACAGTGCCAATCACTGCGCCATAGTACAGTGCCAACCACTGCGCCACAGTACAGTGCCAACCACTGCGCCACAGTACAGTGCCAACCACTGCGCCACAGTACAGTGCCAACCACTGCGCCACACTACAGTGCCAACCACTGCGCCACAGTAGTGACAACCACTGCGCCACAGTACAGTGACAACCACTGCGCCACAGTACAGTGCCAACCACTGCGCCACAGTACAGTGACAACCACTGTGCCACAGTACAGTGACAACCACTGCGCCACAGTACAGTGACAACCACTGCGCCAAAGTAGTGTCAACCACTGAGCCACAGTACGGTGCAAACCACTGAGCCACAGTGCGGTGCCAACCACTGCGCCATAGTACCGTGCCAACCACTGCGCCATAGTACAGTGCCAACCACTGCGCCATAGTACAGTGCCAACCACTGCGCCATAGTACAGTGCCAACCACTGCGCCACAGTACAGTGCCAACCACTGAGCCACAGTACAGTGCCAATCACTGCGTCATAGTACAGTGCCAACCACTGCGCCACAGTACAGTGCCAACCACTGCGCCACAGTACAGTGCCAACCACTGCGCCACAGTACAGTGTCAACCACTGCGCGACAGTACAGTGCCAACCACTGCGCGACAGTACAGTGCCAACCACTGCGCCACAGTACAGTGCCAACCGCTGCGCCAGTATAGTGCCAACCGCTGAGCCACAGTACAGTGCCAACCACTGAGCCACAGTACAGTGCCAACCCCTGAGCCACAGTACAGTGCCAACCACTGAGCAACAGTATAGTGCCAACCACTGAGCCACAGTACAGTGCCAACTACTGAGCCACAGTACAGTGCTAACCACTGAGCCACAGTACAGTGCCTACCACTGAGCCATAGTACAGTGCCTACCAGGGCTGTGGAGTCGTGGAGTCGGAGTTAGTTTTGGTGGTTGGAGTTGGAGTCAGTAGAAATGTACCGACTCCAGCTTTAAAAAAAAATGTATTAATATTTCATAATTTAACTTTCATATGAATTTTATAAATGGTACTCAAATATATATGTTCTATCAAACTATGAACAACAGTGATAAGCAGTTCTGCTGGAGATAGAGACATTTCTTACTTCTTGTGTGTCACTGTTCTCCACTGCCCTTATCTAATCTTATACTTGGTTAACCTCATGGTGCCCCAACCCCCCTACTTACAATTAATACAAACACAATACCAGAAAACCACATAGTGTTTTAAATATTGCGTGCAATTACGCCATAAAGAGCCAAATGACCCTACTCCATATAACCATGAAAAATCGGAGGAAGCAGGAGTATTTTAGGGTTAAAATAGTAAATTTTATTACAAAACCATGTCAATATATATTACACAAAAATAAGACTAAAACTGGATGATGTGCTAGATCAACGACACCACCTATACCCCACAAATGCATTACACATAGTTAACAAATACAAAGGAAGAGCCAGCTCCAAATGTAATCTATCTATATCAGGACCAAATGGTCTACATGTGCAAAATCTGCAACAGGAGCAGCACTTACCAAGAGTGAATGGGGAGGTGGCCTTAGATCGCATCCAAAAGCGCCCCAACGCACGTTTCGCTATTTAGTATGCCAGCTTTATCAAGGGGATGGCTCAATGTCCCTGCAAGGACCTTTTTTATCCCATTGGTGGTAATAATGGGGCTGGTCACATGTTGTGAACCGGCCAATGGTTCCAGCGTAAGCGGCGCGTGCGCACTGCGAACCGCAGGTCCTGCATCGGCGTCAGGCGTAACTGCGCATGCGCAGGAATATGAATTCACTGCACAGCTGCAGAAAGCCTGGAGACGCCGAGGCAGGAGAAGGAGCCGCCGCATCAACAGCGCGCACGCGCACAGCCGGGTAAAGTTAACCCACCCCCCTACTTACAATGTATGAAACTGAAAGTGAAAATGTGTTGCAAATTCTTAGTAGTAAAGCTCCTCCTCTAGACTAGATGTTTACTAGGTGTGCGTCTTCCAAGCATCTCACAGCTGCTACTCAGAAGAGGCAGACTGTAAGAAGTATTATCCTTTCAACAAACTTTGCATCAGTTAACTGTGAGTACATGAGGAATAACAGTATTACTGACCACTATATCAGTTGTACGACCTGGCAATAATTTTGTACAATTGTTTTCAGGAAAAACAATTGTCATTTGGATTGTGAATGCAGAATTAAAAACCTGAGAATGTCAAAGAAGCGTCACATTAAATCAGCTGTGTTTGAACATTTCACCATCACTCAAGATAGAAAACATTATGTCTGTCAGTGTATGACAAATGATCCAGAGGAAAACAAATGCTGTGAAGCCAAGATCAGTGCATATTCAGGCAAAGATAAAAATGTTCCTACCAGAGCTTCTAATCTAAAGAGACATTTACAGCGCTTTCATCCAGAAGTACTGAAAGCAGTGGATGAGAGACTGCATCCAAACCAATGAACCAGTGCCCAACTCTTCCAGCCAAACAAAGGAGCAGAGAACTTTGCAGCCATCAGTTGCAAGATATTTTGTCAGTGACAAAGTTACTGTGACAATGACAGTAGATACATTTAAAAAACAGATCATAGAGCTTGTTGTAAAGGATAGTGTGCCTATTTCATTATTTTCCCCACCAGCTTTTATGTGTCTGAATGGGGAAATGGCCCGCAAGCTTGGTGTTTCTCTGGAGAGAGAGTATTAGAAAATTAGTAATCGAAGAAGCTTTTAAACAAAAGGAAGAACTTAAAAAAACTCTCAAGGGACGCTTTCTGTTTCTTAAAATGGATGCCTGCACACGTCACGGAGTGAACTATTTTGCCATCAATGTCTGATTTGTTTGTGACAAAAATGAAATAGTTACCAAGACATTGGCAGTAAAAGACACCAAAGCTCATCACACCAGTGAGTTTCTCCAGGTCTTGGTGGAAAAGGTTCTGTAATACTATGAACTTAAAAAAAGAGCAAGTTCTTTCTGTCGTAACTGACAATGCTTCAAATATGATAAGTACTATTAAGCTAATGAATGAGAGTAATGATGGTGACCAGCAGCTAGAAGAACATTCTGGGTCCACAGACACAGAAATATTTGAAATAGAGGAACACAGTATTGTAACTGAGGAGCAAACTGAAGTTGCTTCAGATGAACAGCAACATGATAGTTTGAAACTGTGTCAATACGTTCTTTCATTCATCACATGCGCTGTGTTGTGCATACGCTACAGCTGGCTATAAAAGACAGTCTGCTGAAGGACATGCTGCTGCACTGATTGGCAAGGTGAGAAAATTGGCTACTGTTGCCAGAACCCCTAAAGTTGACTCAATTTTGAAGAGACGTGCTGGAAAAGGGGCAATTATTGATCAAGCCACACGATGGGGCAGTACTTACTTAATGATTCAGCGCTTGGTTGAACTGAAAACCTTTCTTGTAGACATGGCTAACCCTCAACTGACGCTAAATGAAAGTCAGTGGAATCAGGTGACTGAGCTGGAAAAATTGCTAGCGCACCCATTTACAGTGACTAAAAAATTACAAGCAGAGGACTTAACTCCAGGTATTTTCTTAAAGGAGTGGAGGAACCTGATGTTTCGCTTGTCCCAAAGAGGAGGGTTAATTGCAAGTGGCATTGCTATATCAATGAAACGGAGAGAGGAGCTACTATTACAAAATAACATTCTTTTGGCAGCTGTCTATGTAGACCCAATGCATCGGATTCTTCTAGATGATCAACAGCCAACTAAAGGAAAAGAAGCTCTGTTTGAAATAGCAGTAAGGATGAAAGGGTTGCAGAACAGTCAGGAGGAACAAGAAGAATTTGGTCGTCCTGCCACATCTTCACCCTCATCAACTGATGACGAATTTAATTTCGAAAAATATTTGGATCACAAGGACCGTGCAAAGCGTTCCCGCATAGAAGAAGAGTCATCCCCATCAAAGAACACAGCCAGTACATTTCAGCAGAATTTTTCATGTGCACTTCAAGAAATTGAGAAATTTAACCGTTCATCAAAAATAACAGTGCAACAAGCGATTCCTCTGTATCCTGACATTGTCAGAGATGTTGCCCGAGTGGTTACTGCTTTGCCACCAACCCAAGTTAGTGTAGAGAGGTTGTTCTCTGCTCTCAAAATAATTAGATCAGATTTGAGGGCATCCATGAAGGAGGATCTGACAGAGGCAATACTTTTTCTGAGGACAAGTTTATAGATTTCTTCTTATTAACTGCATAACAGTGTTTATTGCATATTTACTTACAAGAGTTTATAAAAATTTATAAAAGTTATTTGCTATATTCTAATTGTATTCTAATAAATATAGTTTTTGCTCTAAGTGGTCTGGTTACTTATATGATGGTGAGAAACTGAATAAGCACGATGTTAATATTTTACAACAGTAAATTTATTGTTACGAATTGGCCATTTATGAAGGAGTCGGAGCCGGAGTTGGAACCTGATAAAATCCAGGAGTCGGAGTCGCAACTGTGGCTTACCGGCTCCACAGCCCTGGTGCCTACCACTGAGCCATAGTACAGTGCCAACCACTGAGCCAGTAAATAAGTAACTGTTACAGAACCCCCCAGCCTTGGGAAGAGGACCAGAGTGGCTATATGACCTCAACAAGAAATGGAAACTACAGGAGATGTTCCAGCTTCAACGGATTGAATAGAATTTAATGCAGGAGCTACGAAATGTGGAGGAAACCATGCGTGGACCCAGTGGATACCAGTGGTTGCTCTTCAATTGCGTGTGGAGTTTGTTTTCATGGGGAGCATGTGGAATATGCTCTAATGGTACCGTTACACTAAACAACTTACCAACGATCACGACCAGCGATACGACCTGGCCGTGATCGTTGGTAAGTCGTTGTGTGGTCGCTGGGGAGCTGTCACACAGACAGCTCTCTCCAGCGACCAACGATCAGGGGAACGACTTCGGCATTGTTGAAACTGTCTTCAACGATGCCGAAGTCCCCCTGCAGCACCCGGGTAACCAGGGTAAACATCGGGTTACTAAGTGCAGGGCCGCGCTTAGTAACCCGATATTTACCCTGGTTACCATTGTAAAAGTAAAAAAAAAACCACTACATACTCACATTCTGATGTCTGTCACATCCCCCGCCGGCAGCCACAGGGTTAAAACTGCTTTCGGCAGGAGCGCTGCTAATATGCACGAGCTGCTGCCGAGAGCTTCCCTGCACTGAATGTCTCAGCGCAGGCAGTAACAGCGGTGACGTCACCGCTGTGCTCTGCTTTATGGCCGGCGCTGATACAGGCAGTGCAGGGAAGCTCTCGGCAGCAGCGCGTGCAATAGCAGCGCTCCTGCCGAAAGCAGTTTTAACCCTGTAGATGCTGGGGAACGTGACAGACATCAGAATGTGAGTATGTGCTGTTTTTTTTTTAACTTTTACACTGGTAACCAGGGTACATATTGGGTTACTAAGCGCGGCCCTGCACTTAGTAACCGGTATTTACCCTGGTTACAAGTGAACACATCGCTGGATCGGCGTCACACACGCCGATCCAGCGATGACAGCGGGTGATCAGCGACCAAAAAAAGGTCCTGATCATTCCCATCGACCAACGATCTCCCAGCAGGGGTGTCACGATATGGTATGAAATACATAAGTTTAGTTTCTCTGCCAGCAGACATAGGGTGGGCGCTGACCCCCCCTTCACTGTGTTTTAGCTTGTCTTGTCAATGAGTGTAGAAGGGTTTATTGCTTCTTGCTGCACATTCCTGACTTTCAGCTCACAAGCCTTCATCCCCCTTGCCAAGGTATTTACGACCGGCATTTCCTGTAGTGGAAAGTGACCAGCGTTAACTGGATTAGAAACTTCCAGAATCATGAAAGTCCTTTGTTCTGGTTTTGTAAGATATTAGGCCAACCATTTAAGATAGGACCACGAAAAAATATATTTTTAATCTCCATCGGAGCATCTATCCAGCACTCTAAACATGAGCGTCTAACTCCATCAGGTAAAGAAGTAGGGATTTCTCTGTAAATATACATCCCAAATAGGACATATTTGATCTCACTAGAATGCCAGCGATAATACGAGATGAATGCTGGGTGTGGTATGATTGTTACATGTTCTGTAGCGAAGTTACGGGCATCAGATATATTTAATGCACAGTTAGTAAAACTGAAGAGGTAGGAGGGTTTGGAAAAGCCAGCCCTTTTTGGGATGTCACCAAGCTGAGCTATAACTGTCTTGGCCAGACTCAAGCAGGGAGTCTGTTGCTGGAAGAACATGTGAGTCTGATCTGAAGAGCTGTACCTCATGCATTGGGATTTTTGGGAGCTCCGCCCACCAGCATGGTTTTTGCCTGAACTGATATGAACTAAGAACATGTGAGTGTTATCTTTTCTCCTTTAATCCTCTTTATGTTATAATTACCTTGTACATATTTGCAATTGTCTCATTTGTAACATCTTTGTAAAATATTTTGATATAAACACTGCATAAACTTTATGAGTATAATATTTCATACTAGTTCATTCTCCATGCTCTAAACGTACCCTGTCTCCTGAAGGGAATTATGCTACTGTGTTGATAACGAAGATAAGCCCCCCTGCACATGTGATAGCCGTCTGTTGGCCTAAAGTCACCCCCGATCCGTGACGTAGGGGTGACGGTCACGGTGTGGATCCCTGACATATTGGTGGAAGCGGTCAAGGGATCGTGACAAATTGGTGGCAGCGGTGGGATATTAGAGCATTAGTGATTTGGTTTGAGCAATCATTCCTCTCACTAAAAACTTGCAGAAAGTTCTTGCGAGGACTCTGCGCAAATAAGTTTGGAGAACGAACTCAGTGTTTATTAGACTTGAGACAATTGTGTACTGGTAATTATCCCCTCCCTTTCTCTTCGTTTTTCTATCCTATCTTTTATTTGGCAACCATGGTTGGGCTGGGAGAAACCTTTTATGAGCAGCAGACCAGAAACACCCTTGTTGCCTTATGCAAGTCACAGCACATTGACTATGCAAGCAAAAACAAAAGCCAACTGGTCGCAGTCCTGATGCAATGGGAAGCCGCACTAGACCACTCACAGAGCCCAGAAGCCGCAGAAGCCAGCACCAGCGAACATGGTGGTGCCGCAGAGGTCCAACCACTGAATGCTGGCCCCGTTAGCAATCTGGGCGAATTGGACCCCCACCTGCAGGCGGCCTTGAAAGAATTCCCTGCTGACGACCATGAGGGACGTCGGCAGCTGATTCAGCAATACCTGCAGGAGGCTGAGGCCCGAGCCGAGCGAGAGGCCCAGCGAGAGGAAGAGAGAGCCGAGCGAGAGGCCCAGCGAGAGGCAGAGAGACCGAGCGAGAGGCCCAGCGAGCCGAGCGCCAAGCCCAGCGAGAACATGAACTGGAGATGCTCCGGCAGGGGGGGACACCTTCCACCACCCAGAGCCGTGAGCCCAGCAGCGCTGAGACACCAAAGCCCCGGCCCGACCACTTTCCTGTTATGGAAAAGGATGGGGACTTGGACATTTTTCTGCGGGCCTTTGAGAAAGCCTGCAGACAGTACCGACTGCCTACAGAAGAATGGGCACGATACCTGACACCAGGGCTGAGAGGAAAAGCTCTGGAGGCGTTTGCTGCCCTCCCTCAAGAACAAGATGGTGATTATGAGGCCATTAAGCAGGCCCTCATAGCCAAGTACCAGCTTACACCCGAGGTGTACCGTAAGAAGTTCCGGACCCTCCAACGTGGCCCACACGACAGTTACAGTGATGTGGTGCATGGACTGGGGACCCACTTTGACCAGTGGACCCAAGGACTGTCAGTGACCACCTTTGCACAGCTGCGAGACCTGATGATCAAAGACCAGTTCTTCCATCTTTGCCCAGCTGAGGTGCGACAGTTCGTGATGGACAGAGAACCCAAAGACGTGACGAAAGCAGCGCAGATTGCTGATGCCTATGAGGCCAACCGTAGATCGGAAGTGCGGAAGCCAGTCACCACCAGCTGGAGAGGGTGTAAGCCTGCAGCCAACACCAGTACCCCTGCCAGCCAACACATAAGAGGTCCTGTCCCCGTGGTCAACAGCACCAGACCTGTTGTGAATTCCGTTCTCGAACTCCCTCCTGTGGTCATGAATGGTACTTCGGCGAGTTCTGTCCGTGGACTCCCTCTGGTGGCTGTGAGTGGAACTGCTGGTTCTGAGGTTGCTTACTCAGCTCGTTTGCGGCTAGGCTGGCTTCTCTATTTAACTCCACTCAGATCGTTACTCCATGCCAGCTGTCAATGTATCAGTACTGGTTCAGATCTCTCTCGGATCTTTCTGATGACCTGTCTACTCCAGCAGAAAGCTAAGTCCCTGCTAGTTCATTTGTTGTTCATTGTGTTCTGAATTTGTTTCTTAGTACTTGCTAAGTTCTAGTCCAGCTTGCTAACATGATATTGCCTTGCTAGCTGGAAGCTCTGGGTTGCAGAGTGGCACCTCCGCACCGTGAGTCGGTGCGGGGGTCATTTTGCACACTCTGCGTGGCTTTTTGTAGTTTTTTGTGCTGACCGCATAGATTCCTTTCCTATCCTCAGTCTATCTAGCAAGTCTGGCCTCCTTTGCTGAAACCTGTTTCATCCCTGTGTTTGTGACTTTCCTCTTAACTCACAGTTAATATATGTGGGGGGCTGCCTTTACCTTTGGGGAATTTCTCTGAGGCAAGGTAAGGCTTATTTTCCTATCTTTAGGGGTAGTTAGCTCTTAGGCTGTGAAGAGGCGTCTAGGGAGAGTTAGGTACGCTCCACAGCTATTTCTAGTGTGTGTGTTAGGATTAGGATTTGCGGTCAGCAGAGTTCCCACTTCCCAGAGCTTGTCCTGTCTTCTAGTTTAACCATCAGGTCATTCCAGGTGCACCTAACCACCAGGTCCATAACAGTAACAGTACAGCTGGCCAACAAAGTGTTAATGCATCTCAATAGAGGGATAAGAGAAGTTCTGAGACCATTTTTTTTTCTCTGCAGTGTGTTTTGTCTTTTTCCCCTTAACCTCTGGGTGGTTCAGGACTCAGGTGTAGATATGGACATTGAAGGTCTGTCCTCTTGTGTTGATCACCTCACTGCGAGGGTACAAAGCATTCAAGATTATGTAGTTCAGAATCCTATGTTAGAGCCTAGAATTCCAATTCCTGATTTGTTTTTTGGAGATAGATCTAAATTTCTGAATTTCAAAAATAATTGTAAACTGTTTCTTGCTTTGAAACCCCGCTCCTCTGGTGACCCCATTCAGCAAGTAAAAATCATTATTTCTTTGTTACGTGGCGACCCACAAGACTGGGCATTCTCCCTTGCGCCAGGAGATCCTGCATTGCTTAATGTAGATGCGTTTTTTCTGGCGCTTGGATTGCTTTATGACGAACCTAACTCTGTGGATCAGGCAGAGAAAATCCTGCTGGCTTTGTGTCAAGGTTAGGATGAAGCGGAGGTATATTGCCAGAAGTTTAGAAAGTGGTCTGTGCTTACTCAATGGAATGAGTGTGCCCTTGCAGCAATTTTCAGAAAAGGTCTTTCTGAAGCCCTTAAGGATGTTATGGTGGGGTTTCCCACGCCTGCTGGTCTGAATGAATCAATGTCCTTGGCCATTCAGATCGATCGGCGCTTGCGTGAACGCAAGGTTGTGCGCCATTTGGCGGTGTCCTCTGAGCAGAGGCCTGAGCCTATGCAATGTGATAGGACTTTGACCAGAGCTGAACGGCAAGAACACAGACGTCAGAATGGGCTGTGTTTTTACTGTGGTGACTCCACTCATGCTATCTCTGATTGTCCTAAGCGCTCTAAGCGGTTCGCTAGGTCTGTCACCATTGGTACTGTACAGCCTAAATTTCTTTTGTCTGTTACTCTGATTTGCTCTTTGTCGTCTTACTCTGTTATGGCATTTGTGGACTCAGGCGCTGCCCTGAATTTGATGGACTTGGAGTTTGCCAGGCGCTGTGTTTTTTTTCTTGGAGCCCTTGCAGTATCCTATTCCATTAAGGGGAATTGATGCTACGCCTTTGGCCAAGAATAAACCTCAGTACTGGACTCAGTTGACCATGTGCATGGCTCCTGCACATCAGGAAGATGTTCGCTTTTTGGTGTTGCATAATTTGCATGATGTGGTCGTGTTGGGTTTGCCATGGCTACAGGTCCATAATCCAGTATTGGAAATCAATGTCTGTGTCCAGTTGGGGTTGTCAAGGGGTACATGGTGACGTTCCGTTGTTGTCAATTTCTCCTTCTACTCCTTCTGAAGTCCCTGAGTTTTTGTCGGATTACCGAGATGTATTTGATGAGCCCAAATCCAGTGCCCTACCTCCTCATAGAGATTGTGATTGTGCTATTAATTTGATTCCTGGTAGTAAATTTCCTAAGGGACGGCTTTTCAATTTATCTGTGCCGGAACACACCACTATGCGGAGTTATATAAAGGAGTCCTTGGAGAAAGGGCATATTCGCCCGTCGTCGTCACCGTTGGGAGCAGGGTTCTTTTTTGTGGCCAAGAAGGATGGTTCTCTGAGACCTTGTATAGATTACCGCCTTCTCAATAAAATCACGGTCAAATTTCAGTACCCTTTGCCTCTACTGTCTGATTTGTTTGCTCGGATTAAGGGGGCTAGTTGGTTCACCAAGATAGATTTTCGAGGGGCGTATAATCTTGTGCGTATTAAACAAGGCGATGAATGGAAAACAGCATTTAATACGCCCGAGGGCCATTTTGAGTACCTGGTGATGCCATTCGGGCTTTCTAATGCTCCATCTGTGTTTCAGTCCTTTATGCATGACATCTTCCGAAAGTATTTGGATAGATTCATTATTGTATATATGGATGATATTTTGGTCTTTTCGGATGATTGGGAGTCTCATGTGAAGCAGGTCAGAATGGTGTTCCAGGTTCTTCGTGCTAATTCTTTGTTTGTGAAGGGGTCTAAATGTCTCTTCGGAGTTCAGAAGGTTTCCTTTTTGGGCTTCATTTTTTCCCCTTCTACTATTGAGATGGATCCTGTTAAAGTTCAGGCCATTTATGATTGGACTCAGCCTACATCTGTGAAGAGCCTTCAGAAATTCCTGGGCTTTGCTAATTTTTACCGTCGCTTCATCGCTAATTTTTCTAGTGTTGTTAAACCATTGACTGATTTAACCAAGAAAGGTGCTGATGTGGTGAATTGGTCCTCTGCGGCCGTTGAGGCTTTTCGGGAGTTTAAACGTCGTTTCTCTTCGGCTCCTGTGTTGTGTCAGCCAGATGTTTCGCTCCCTTTTCAGGTCGAGGTTGATGCATCTGAGATTGGAGCAGGGGCTGTTTTGTCTCAAAGATCTTCTGATGGCTCTGTGATGAAGCCATGTGCTTTCTTTTCTAGAAAGTTTTCGCCTGCTGAGCGTAATTATCATGTTGGCAATCGGGAGTTGTTGGCTATAAAGTGGGCGTTCGAGGAGTGGCGACATTGGCTTGAGGGAGCCAAGCATTGCGTAGTGGTCTTAACTGATCACAAGAATCTGACTTATCTCGAGTCTGCTAAGCGGTTGAATCCTAGACAGGCTCGATGGTCACTGTTTTTCTCCCGTTTCAATTTTGTGGTTTCATACCTTCCGGGTTCTAAGAATGTGAAGGCCGATGCCCTTTCAAGGAGTTTTGTGCCTGATTCCCCGGGAGTTCCTGAGCCAGCTGGTATTCTCAAAGAGGGGGTAATTCTGTCTGCCATCTCACCTGATTTGCGGCGGGCGCTGCAGGAGTTTCAGGCTGATAGACCTGACCGTTGTCCAGCAGAGAAACTGTTTGTCCCTGATAGATGGACTAGTAGAGTTATCTCTGAGGTTCATTGTTCGGTGTTGGCTGGTCATCCTGGGATTTTTGGTACCAGAGATTTGGTGGCTAGGTCCTTTTGGTGGCCTTCCTTGTCACGGGATGTGTGTTCTTTTGTGCAGTCCTGTGGGACTTGTGCTCGGGCCAAGTCCTGCTGTTCTCATGCCAGTGGGTTGCTTTTGCCCTTGCCAGTCCTGAAAAGTCCTTGGACGCATGTTTCAATGGATTTTATTTCAGATCTCCCTGTCTCTCAAAGGATGTCGGTCATTTGGGTGGTTTGTGATCGCTTCTCTAAGATGGTCCATTTGGTACCCTTGCCTAAATTACCTTCCTCTTCTGATTTGGTTCCACTATTTTTCCAGCATATAATATTAGTAATGTTGCGGCATACATTATACGCACATGGAACACACATGTAATCTATACCAAAATAAACACCTATATTTGTGCTCCATGTGTGTATACTAGGACTAAATCAAGGGACAACTGCAAAAACAGAAATCCTAATACTCCACAGAGAACCCAGTTGATTAATCCCATAAAACATATATCTTTATTAAATACATTAAAAGAGTCAGCAGTACATAGAAAAGGTACAAAATAAATAATGGGGCTAATAGAAAAATCCAATGTTCATGCATAGAAAAAATAGGGCTATGGGGTCATAACACCGCAATAATATATACTCAAATACTGGTGCAAAACCACACAAGGTGGATATAAACATATCTGGAAGCACATCAATATTCAATAATCATCCTAAGATCAATACAAATGATATAGTGCAAGTGCACAGAATCAGATAAGAACCACTAATGGCAACCATATAATACATGCATATATATTTTTCCCGGAGGAGTTACCTGATATGCATACACGGTAGAGAGACCCCGAGTCCACCCCGACGCGCGTTTCGGAACACCGAAATGCTCCTTCCTCAGGGGGTGGGCTCGGGGTCTCTCTACCGTGTATGCACATCAGGTAACTCCTCCGGACTCTTTTAATGTATTTAATAAAGATATATGTTTTATGGGATTAATCAACTGGGTTCTCTGTGGAGTATTAGGATTTCTATTTTTCCAGCATGTGGTTCGTTTGCATGGCATTCCGGAGAACATCGTGTCGGACAGAGGTTCCCAGTTTGTTTCAAGGTTTTGGCGGTCCTTTTGTGCTAAGATGGGCATTGATTTGTCTTTCTCTTCGACTTTCCATCCTCAGACAAATGGCCAAACCGAACGAACTAATCAGACTTTGGAGACCTATCTGAGATGCTTTGATTCTGCTGATCAGGATGATTGGGTGACCTTCTTGCCATTGGCTGAGTTCGCCCTTAATAATCGGGCCAGTTCGGCTACTTTGGTTTCGCCTTTTTTTTGTAATTCTGGTTTTCATCCTCGTTTTTCTTCAGGGCAGGTTGAGCCTTCGGACTATCCTGGTGTGGATTCTGTGGTGGACAGGTTACAGCAAATTTGGACTCATGTAGTGGACAATTTGACATTGTCCCAGGAGAAGGCTCAACGTTTCGCCAACCACCGTCGCTGTGTTGGTCCCCGACTTCGTGTTGGGGATTTGGTTTGGTTGTCGTCTCGTCATGTCCCTATGAAGGTTTCTTCCCCTAAGTTTAAGCCTCGTTTCATTGGTCCTTATAAGATTTCTGAAATTCTCAATCCTGTGTCGTTTCGTTTGGCCCTTCCAGCTTCTTTTGCCATCCATAATGTGTTTCATAGGTCGTTGTTGCGGAGATATGTGGCTCCTATGGTTCCCTCCGTTGACCCTCCTGCTCCGGTGTTGGTCGAGGGGGAGTTGGAGTATGTGGTGGAGAAGATTTTAGATTCTCGTATTTCGAGACGGAAACTTCAGTACCTGGTCAAGTGGAAGGGCTATGGTCAGGAGGATAATTCCTGGGTTTTTGCATCCGATGTCCATGCGGCCGAGTTGGTTCGTGCCTTTCATTTGGCTCGTCCTGATCGGCCTGGGGGCTCTGGTGAGGGTTCGGTGACCCCTCCTCAAGGGGGGGGTACTGTTGTGAATTCCGTTCTCGAACTGCCTCCTGTGGTCATGAATGGTACTTCGGCGAGTTCTGTCCGTGGACTCCCTCTGGTGGCTGTGAGTGGAACTGCTGGTTCTGAGGTTGCTTACTCAGCTGCCCTCGTTTGCGGCTAGGCTGGCTTCTCTATTTAACTCCACTCAGATCGTTACTCCATGCCAGCTGTCAATGTATCAGTACTGGTTCAGATCTCTCTCGGATCTTTCTGATGACCTGTCTACTCCAGCAGAAAGCTAAGTCCCTGCTAGTTCATTTGTTGTTCATTGTGTACTGAATTTGTTTCTTAGTACTTGCTAAGTTCTAGTCCAGCTTGCTAACATGATATTGCCTTGCTAGCTGGAAGCTCTGGGTTGCAGAGTGGCACCTCCGCACCGTGAGTCGATGCGGGGGTCATTTTGCACACTCTGCGTGGCTTTTTGTAGTTTTTTGTGCTGACCGCATAGATTCCTTTCCTATCCTCAGTCTATCTAGCAAGTCTGGCCTCCTTTGCTGAAACCTGTTTCATCCCTGTGTTTGTGACTTTCCTCTTAACTCACAGTTAATATATGTGGGGGGCTGCCTTTACCTTTGGGGAATTTCTCTGAGGCAAGGTAAGGCTTATTTTCCTATCTTTAGGGGTAGTTAGCTCTTAGGCTGTGAAGAGGCATCTAGGGAGAGTTAGGTACGCTCCACAGCTATTTCTAGTGTGTGTGTTAGGATTAGGATTTGCGGTCAGCAGAGTTCCCACTTCCCAGAGCTTGTCCTGTCTTCTAGTTTAACCATCAGGTCATTCCAGGTGCACCTAACCACCAGGTCCATAACACAGACCTACCACCGAACTTCGCCAGTGTTACCACTGCAGGCAGCCTGGTCATATCAGTACCTTCTGTCCAAACAAGCAGAAGAACCTCCCAGCCAAGGCCCCAGGGCCTAATGCAGCAGTTCTTTTGGTGGGTGGTGTGGTTGGGAGGGTATGTGTCATGATTCCCAATGGCAAGGGAACGTCAGAGAACTTAAATAACAGACTAGCTCTTGGGTGATGGAATCTCGAGCTGACCGTGAGCTAAACCTATCACACAACTAACAGTGGCCGGGTGACGTACCTACGTTTTATCCCTAGACGCCCAGCGCCAGCCGGAGAACTAACTAACCCTAATAGAGGAAAAAACAGACCTGGCTTACCTCTAGGGAAATTCCCCCAAAAAGGAGACAGAAGCCCCCCACATATATTGACGGTGAGTTCAGAGGAAAAGACATACGCAGTATGAAGGTAGGTTCAGCAAAGCGAGGTCCGCTTACTAGATAGTAAGAAGATACAATAGGGAACTTCACGGTCAGCTGAAAACCCTATTAAAATACCATCCAGAAATTACTTTAAGACTCATGTGTCAACTCATGACACCGGAGTGGTAATTTCGGCCCACAAGAGCTTCCAGCTACAGAAACATAACATAACTGTGAACTGGAACAAAAATGCAAACAAACTTAGGACTAAGAGTCCAACTTAGCTGATAGTAGTCTAGAAGCAGGAACATGCAACAGAAAGGCTCTGGTTACATTGATGGCCGGCACTAGAATAACTGAGCAGCAAGGCTAAATAGGATACTCCCATATCCTAATGGAAACAGGTGAACAGAGAAAGTGAAGCACACAAGTCCAGTACCACCAGTGACCACCGGGGGAGCCCAAAAACCAAATTCACAACAGTACCCCCCCCTCAAGGAGGGGGCACCGAACCCTCACAAGAACCACCAGGGCGATCAGGATGAGCCCTATGAAAGGCACGGACCAAATCAGAGGCATGAACATCAGGGCTGTCACCCAGGAATTATCCTCCTGACCGTAGCCCTTCCACTTGACCAGATACTGAAGTTTCCGTCTGGAAACACGGGAGTCCAAGATCTTCTCCACAACGTACTCCAATTCACCCTCAACCAACACCGGAGCGGGAGGCTCAACGGAAGGCACAACCGGTACCTCATACCTGCGCAATAATGACCGATGGAAGACATTATGGATAAAAAAAGATGCCGGGAGGTCCAATCGAAAGGACACAGGGTTAAGAATCTCCAAAATCTTATACGGGCCCATGAACCGAGGCTTAAACTTAGGAGAAGAAACCCTCATAGGGACAAAACGAGAAGACAACCACACCAAGTCCCCAACACGAAGACGAGGACCAACACGACGACGGCGGTTAGCAAAATGCCGAGTCTTCTCCTGGGACAACTCCAAATTGTCCACCACCTGTCCCCAAATCCGATGCAACCTATCCACCACAGTATCCACTCCAGGACAATCCGAAGACTCCACCTGACCAGAAGAAAAGCGAGGATGAAACCCCGAATTGCAAAAGAAAGGAGAAACCAAAGTGGCAGAACTAGCCCGATTATTGAGGGCAAACTCCGCCAACGGCAAAAAGGCAACCCAGTCATCCTGATCCGCAGACACAAAACACCTCAAATAAGTCTCCAAGGTCTGATTAGTTTGCTCAGTCTGGCCATTAGTCTGAGGATGGAACGCAGACGAAAAAGACAAATCAATGCCCATCCTAGCACAGAACGCCCGCCAAAATCTAGACACGAACTGGGTCCCCCTGTCAGAAACGATATTCTCCGGAATACCATGCAAGCGAACCACATTTTGAAAAAACAGAGGAACCAACTCGGAAGAGGACGGCAACTTAGGCAAGGGCACCAAATGAACCATCTTTGAAAAACGGTCACACACCACCCAGATGACAGACATTTTCTGAGAAACAGGGAGATCAGAAATAAAATCCATAGAGATGTGAGTCCAAGGCCTCTTTGGAATAGGCAAAGATAACAACAATCCGCTAGCCCGAGAACAACAAGGTTTGGCCCGAGCACAAACATCACAAGACTGCACAAAAACTCGTACATCTCGAGACAGAGAAGGCCACCAGAAGGACCTAGCCACCAAATCCCTGGTACCAAAGATCCCGGGATGACCTGCCAACGCAGAAGAATGAACCTCCGAGATGACTCTACTGGTCCAATCATCAGGAACAAACAGTCTACCAGGCGGGCAACGATCAGGTCTATCCGCCTGAAACTCCTGCAAAGCCCGTCGCAGGTCTGGGGAAACAGCAGATAATATCACCCCATCCTTAAGGATACCTGTAGGTTCAGAATACCAGGGAAATCAGGCTCAAAACTCCTAGAAAGGGCATCCGCCTTCACATTTTTAGAACCTGGTAAGTATGAGACCACAAAATTAAACCGAGAGAAAAACAACGACCAGCGCGCCTGTCTAGGATTCAGGCGCCTGGCAGACTCAAGATAAATCAAATTCTTGTGATCGGTCAATACCACCACCTGATGTCTAGCCCCCTCAAGCCAATGACGCCACTCCTCAAAAGCCCACTTCATAGCCAAAAGCTCCCGATTACCAATATCATAATTTCGCTCGGCGGGCGAAAACTTTCGAGAAAAGAACGCACAAGGTCTCATCACGGAGCAATCGGAACTTTTCTGCGACAAGACCGCCCCAGCTCCGATCTCGGAAGCATCGACCTCAACCTGAAAAGGAAGAGTAACATCAGGCTGACGCAACACAGGGGCGGAAGAAAAGCGGCGCTTAAGCTCCCGAAAGGCCTCCACAGCAGCAGGGGACCAATCAGCAACATCAGCACCCTTTTTGGTCAAATCAGTCAAAGGTTTAGCAACATCAGAAAAACCAGTTATAAATCGACGATAAAAATTAGCAAAGCCCAAAAATTTCTGAAGGCTCTTAAGCAAAGAAGGTTGCGTCCAATCACAAATAGCCCGAACCTTGACAGGATCCATCTCAATGGAAGAGGGGGAAAAAATGTACCCCAAAAAAGAAATCTTTTGAACCCCAAAAATACACTTAGAACCCTTCACACACAAGGAATTAGCCCGCAAAACCTGAAAAACCCTCCTGACCTGTTGGACATGAGAATCCCAGTCATCCGAAAAAATCAAAATATCATCCAGATACACGATCATGAAATTATCCAAATATTCCCGGAAAATGTCATGCATAAAGGACTGAAAGACTGAAGGGGCATTTGAAAGACCAAAAGGCATTACTAAATACTCAAAATGGCCCTCGGGCGTATTAAATGCGGTTTTCCACTCATCCCCCTGCTTAATTCGCACCAAATTATACGCCCCACGGAGATCAATCTTAGAGAACCACTTAGCCCCTTTTATTCGAGCAAACAAATCAGTCAGCAGTGGCAGAGGATACTGATATCTGACTGTAATTTTATTCAAGAGTCGATAATCATTACACGGCCTCAAAGAGCCATCTTTTTTAGATACAAAGAAAAAACCGGCTCCTAAGGGAGATGAAGAAGGACGAATATGTCCCTTTTCCAGGGACTCCTTAATATATTCTCGCATAGCAGCATATTCAGGTACAGATAGATTAAATAAACGACCCTTTGGAAATTTACTGCCCGGAATCAGATCTATGGTACAATCGCAATCTCTGTGAGGAGGTAGTGAACCAAGCTTAGGCTCCTCAAAAACATCACGATAATCAGATAAAAATTCCGGAATCTCAGAGGGAATAGATGACGAAATGGAAACCAAAGGTACGTCCCCATGAGCCCCCTGACATCCCCAGCTTAACACAGACATTGCTTTCCAGTCAAGAACTGGGTTATGAGATTGTAACCATGGCAATCCGAGCACCAAAACATCATGTAGATTGTACAACACAAGGAAGCGAATCGTCTCCTGATGGTCTGGATTCATACGCATAGTCACTTGTGTCCAGTATTGTGGTTTATTACTAACCAATGGTGTAGAGTCAATACCCTTCAGAGGTATAGGAACTTCCAGAGGCTCTAGATCAAACCCACAGCGCCTGGCAAAGGACCAATCCATGAGACTCAAAGCGGCGCCAGAGTCGACATAGGCATCCGCGGTAATTGACGATAATGAACAAATCAAGGTCACAGACAAAATAAACTTAGACTGTAAAGTGCCAATTGAAATAGACTTATCAACCTTTTTTGTACGTTTAGAGCATGCTGATATAACATGAGTTGAATCACCACAATAGAAGCACAACCCATTTTTTCGCCTAAAATTCTGCCGTTCGCTTCTGGACAGAATTCTATCACATTGCATATTTTCTGGAGCCTTCTCAGAAGACACCGCCAAATGGTGCACAGGTTTGCGCTCCCGCAAACGCCGATCAATCTGAATAGCCATAGTCATGGACTCATTCAGACCTGTAGGTGCAGGGAACCCCACCATAACATCTTTAATGGCATCAGAGAGACCCTCTCTGAAATTCGCCGCCAGGGCGCACTCATTCCACTGAGTAAGCACAGACCATTTACGAAATTTTTGGCAGTATATTTCAACTTCATCTTGCCCTTGAGATAGGGCCATCAAGGTTTTTTCAGCCTGAATCTCTAAATTAGGTTCCTCATAAAGCAACCCCAAAGCCAGAAAAAACGCATCCACATTGAGCAACGCAGGATCCCCGGGTACCAACGCAAATGCCCAATCCTGAGGGTCACCCCGCAGCAAGGAAATTACTATCCTAACCTGCTGTGCGGGATCTCCAGCGGAGCGAGATCTCAGGGAAAGAAATAATTTACAATTATATTTGAAGTTCAGGAAACGAGATCTATCCCCGGAGAAAAATTCTGGTATAGGAATTCTAGGTTCAGATATAGGAGCATGAATAACAAAATCCTGTAAATTTTGAACCTTCGTAGCAAGATTATTCAAACCTGTAGCCAAACTCTGAGGATCCATTTTAATCAGGTGAGATCAGAGCCATTCAAGGATTAGAAGGAGAGAGAGAGGCAAAGGCTGCAATTAGAGCAGAAATGCAACTGAGTAAACTATAGAGCAAGCTCAGAAGGAAAAAAAAAAAAAATCTGCAGACTTCTTTTTCTCTCCTTTCTTCTGCCAACGGTTTTAACCCTTGGCCGGCCATACTGTCATGATTCCCAATGGCAAGGGAACGTCAGAGAACTTAAATAACAGACTAGCTCTTGGGTGATGGAATCTCGAGCTGACCGTGAGCTAAACCTATCACACAACTAACAGTGGCCGGGTGACGTACCTACGTTTTATCCCTAGACGCCCAGCGCCAGCCGGAGAACTAACTAACCCTAATAGAGGAAAAAACAGACCTGGCTTACCTCTAGGGAAATTCCCCCAAAAAGGAGACAGAAGCCCCCCACATATATTGACGGTGAGTTCAGAGGAAAAGACATACGCAGTATGAAGGTAGGTTCAGCAAAGCGAGGTCCGCTTACTAGATAGTAAGAAGATACAATAGGAAACTTCACGGTCAGCTGAAAACCCTATTAAAATACCATCCAGAAATTACTTTAAGACTCATGTGTCAACTCATGACACCGGAGTGGTAATTTCGGCCCACAAGAGCTTCCAGCTACAGAAACATAACATAACTGTGAACTGGAACAAAAATGCAAACAAACTTAGGACTAAGAGTCCAACTTAGCTGATAGTAGTCTAGAAGCAGGAACATGCAACAGAAAGGCTCTGGTTACATTGATGGCCGGCACTAGAATAACTGAGCAGCAAGGCTAAATAGGATACTCCCATATCCTAATGGAAACAGGTGAACAGAGAAAGTGAAGCACACAAGTCCAGTACCACCAGTGACCACCGGGGGAGCCCAAAAACCAAATTCACAACAGGTATGTGACAACGTACAGCACGTCACTGTGGGAGGTCATGTTGCTACAGGCCTCAAGGACACCGGGGCTGAACGAACCCTCATCTGACCCGAACTGGCGGCCCCTGAAGAAATCATTCCGGGGAAAACCCTAACTGTCACTGGGAGTGGGGGCACCAGTTGTCCCTTACCAATGGCCCGGGTTTATATTGATTGGGGTGCCGGGAGCAGGGTGAAGGAAGTGGGGCTGTCTGATAATTTGCCCACTGATGTTTTGTTGGGGACTGATTTGGGGAGGTTGGTTGCATACTACGTCACTGACACCCCTCCCCAATCTGTTAATAATGGTAACGTTAACCCCGATGTTGATGATGATGATGGGAGATCGCATGTGTTACCTGACCATGCTTTATCTAGCAATGATGCATCTGATAACCATTTTTTCCCTAGGATTGATGGTGAAAATGTTGTACCTGTGCCAACTGAACCTGATAATGATGTTTCTGTGAAAGTTGATGTGTCCATTGGTACAGGAGTGCTCAGCCACGTCGCTCTGCGGAGTGAGACGGCTGAGGAACCCCTAGCAGGGGCAAGTGTCGGTGCTACCGGAAATGGGGAGATACATGGGAACCGTGAGGAAGGTGATGCCATGCAATTGACCAGTGCCACCGAGGAAGGTAACTGGCCCATAAGTAGCAATGCTCCTGAGGTGATGGGGGTGGATGGGGAGGTAGAGCCCATAGCAGCGTCGGCTGATGGGTCTGTAGAAATCCCCGGGGAGACAGCCTACATAGCTGCTGTCACCCGCAGTCAGAGTGCCCGGAACGCAGATAACTGTCTGCCTTCCGGACCCTCCTCAGTCATCACTGTGAATGAACCAGAGGTGGACCCAGAGCAGGTCCAAGAGGGTTCCCGTGGGGAAGGGACCCTGACGTCACTTCTGGCTTCCCCTAGCCAGGAGTTTCAGGCCGCTCTGCACACAGATGCGAGCCTAGAGAGTTTGAGACAACTCGCCGGGACGCGCTTCTCCGAGACTGATAAGGAGAGGGTGTTCTGGGAACGAGGAAAGTTGTACCGGGAGACAGTACCCGGAGAATCACAAAAGGAGTGGTTGAGGGAAAGACAGCTGGTCGTCCCGCAGCAATTCCGGGGTGAGTTGTTGCGGATTGCCCATGAGATCCCGCTAGCTGGACACTTGGGGATCAGCAAAACTAAGGCCCGGCTGTCTCAACACTTCTATTGGCCTAAGATGGGGACAGATGTGTCGAACTACTGCCGCTCCTGTGTCACCTGTCAAAGAGTGGGGAAGGCGGGGCCTGCTCTTAAGGCTCCCCTGATCCCTTTGCCAGTGATAGAGGAGCCTTTCCAGAGGATCGCGGTGGACATTGTGGGCCCGCTGGCCGTCCCCAGCAGCTCTGGAAAGCGATATATTCTTACTGTGGTAGACTACGCTACCCGGTACCCAGAGGCAGTAGCTCTCTCTTCAACTAGGGCAGATAAGGTGGCGGATGCCCTGTTGGCCATCTTTTCACGTGTAGGATTTCCCAGGGAAATGCTTACTGATCAAGGGACCCAATTTATGTCTCGCCTAATGGAGGCTCTCTGTAAGAGAATGCAGGTGAAGCACTTGGTATTGAGTGCGTATCACCCACAGACCAATGGCTTGTGTGAACGCTTCAATGGTACCCTCAAACAGATGCTTGCGTATCACCCACAGACCAATGGCTTGTGTGAACGCTTCAATGGTACCCTCAAACAGATGCTACGCATGCTGGTTGAGACACAAGGGCGCGATTGGGAGCGGTACCTCCCACACCTGCTGTTCGCTTACCGAGAGGTTCCACAGGCCTCGACGCGGTTCTCCCCCTTCGAGCTCCTGTACGGCAGGCGAGTCCGGGGACCCCTTGCGTTGGTAAGAGAATCCTGGGAAGAGGAGCCGAACCCTTCTGAAGTGTCCATAGTGGAGTATGTCATGCGCTTCCGTGACAAGATGCAGACCTTGAAGCAGTTGGTGCATGACAACATGACGCAGGCTCAGGCTGATCAGAAGCACTGGTACGACCACAACGCCCGGGAGCGGACCTACCACGTGGGTCAAAAGGTGTGGGTGCTGGTCCCCATACCAATGGATAAGCTTCAGGCAGGCTGGGAGGGCCCGTACGTCATCCACCAACAGCTCAACCCGGTAACCTACGTGGTCACGCTTGACCACGCTCGGGGTAGGCGAAAGGCCTTTCACGTCAACATGATGAAGGCTCATCACGAACGTGAACCTTTCGTCCTACCGGTCTGCAGCGCATCCGAAGACGGGGAGGAAGACACCCTCCTGGACATGCTGGCCCAAGCCAAGGCCAATGGGTCCATTGAGGACGTGGAGGTAAGCGCCTTGCTAGATGAACCACAGCGGTTGCAGTTGCAAACCACACTGGAACCCTTCCGGGTCGTGTTCTCGAACCGGCCTGGAAGGACTGAGTTAGCAGTCCACGAGGTGGACACCGGGAATCATGCCCCACTACGGCGAACACCGTATCGAATCTCTGACTAGGTGCAGCAGATTATGCGCCAGGAGATCGATGAGATGTTACAGCTGGGGGTGATTCGACGGTCAAAGAGCGCGTGGGCCTCACCTGTAGTTCTCGTGCCAAAAAAGGACCGGACCACCCGGTTCTGCATGGACTACAGGGGGCTCAACGCCATTACAGCCTCTGACGCGCACCCAATGCCGCGCATCGAGGAGCTGCTTGAGAAGTTAGCTGGCGCAAAATACCTGACAATAATGGATCTGAGTCGCGGATACTGGCAGATTCCCCTGAGCCCCGAGGCACAGGAGAAGTCCGCCTTTATCACACCCTTTGGACTGTACGAGTCCACGGTCATGCCCTTCGGCATGAAGAATGCCCCTGCCACTTTCCAGCGGATGGTCAACCTCCTGCTTCAGGGACTACAGAAGTACGCAGTGGCGTACTTGGATGACATTGCCATCTTCAGTCCCTCCTGGGGGGAACACCTGCAGCATCTCGAGGAGGTGCTCAGGCGAATTCACCGAGCAGGACTGACTATCAAGCCGGGAAAGTGCCAGATGGGCATGAGGGAGGTCCACTACCTGGGGCACCGGATAGGCGGAGGCACCCTGAAGCCAGAGCCTGAGAAAGTGAACGCGATCGTGAACTGGCCCACTCCTGGGACCAAGAAACAGGTGATGTCCTTCCTGGGCACTGCAGGGTACTATAGGCGCTTTGTGCAGCACTATAGTAGCCTGGCAAAACCTTTGACGGACCTCATCAGGAAGAAGCTACCCCACATCATCAACTAGAAAGATGGCTGTGAGGGGGCCTTCCAGGCGTTGAAAACCGCACTGTGCAACGCCCCTGTGTTGAAAGCAGTCGACAGCAGTCGACCGTTCTTGGTACAGACTGACGCCAGCGAGTTTGGCCTCGGTGCTGTGCTCAGCCAGGTTGACTCGGAGGACCAAGAGCACCCCGTGTTGTACCTGAGCCGGAAACTTTTGCCGAGGGAAGTGGCCTACTCCACCATTGAGAAGGAGTGCCTGCTTGTACGGTCGCACCTTCACCGTGGTGACCGACCACGACCCTCTGCGCTGGCTAAGCACCATGTGTGGAACCAACGGCAGGTTGCTACGCTGGAGCCTTGCCCTTCAGCAATTTGACTTGACCATTGAACACAAAGTGGGCAGGGAGCATGGGAATGCAGATGGACTGTCCCGCCAGGGTGAACCTACCGAGGTGCGCATGGAGGCATACCGTGGGGTTCTACCTCCCTAGCGCACGCCAAAAGGGGGAGGTGTCACGATATGGTATGAAATACATAAGTTTAGTTTCTCTGCCAGCAGACATAGGGTGGGCGCTGACCCCCCCTTCACTGCGTTTTAGCTTGTCTTGTCAATGAGTGTAGAAGGGTTTATTGCTTCTTGCTGCACATTCCTGACTTTCAGCTCACAAGCCTTCATCCCCCTTGCCAAGGTATTTACGACCGGCATTTCCTGTAGTGGAAAGTGACCAGCGTTAACTGGATTAGAAACTTCCAGAATCATGAAAGTCCTTTGTTCTGGTTTTGTAAGATATTAGGCCAACCATTTAAGATAGGACCACGAAAAAATATATTTTTAATCTCCATCGGAGCATCTATCCAGCACTCTAAACATGAGTGTCTAACTCCATCAGGTAAAGAAGTAGGGATTTCTCTGTAAATATACATCCCAAATAGGACATATTTGATCTCACTAGAATGCCAGCGATAATACGAGATGAATGCTGGGTGTGGTATGATTGTTACATGTTCTGTAGTGAAGTTACGGGCATCAGATATATTTAATGCACAGTTAGTAAAACTGAAGAGGTAGGAGGGATTGGAAAAGCCAGCCCTTTTTGGTGATGTCACCAAGCTGAGCTATAACTGTCTTGGCCAGACTCAAGCAGGGAGTCTGTTGCTGGAAGAACATGTGAGTCTGATCTGAAGAGCTGTACCTCATGCATTGGGATTTTTGGGAGCTCCGCCCACCAGCATGGTTTTTGCCTGAACTGATATGAACTAAGAACATGTGAGTGTTATCTTTTCTCCTTTAATCCTCTTTATGTTATAATTACCTTGTACATATTTGCAATTG
The DNA here is from genome assembly GCF_051348905.1 of Ranitomeya variabilis. Classification (NCBI taxonomy): domain Eukaryota; kingdom Metazoa; phylum Chordata; class Amphibia; order Anura; family Dendrobatidae; genus Ranitomeya; species Ranitomeya variabilis. The sequence continues at coordinate 194,054,384 of NC_135233.1, forward strand.
TCTCATTTGTAACATCTTTGTAAAATATTTTGATATAAACACTGCATAAACTTTATAAGTATAATATTTCATACTAGTTCATTCTCCATGCTCTAAACGTACTCTGTCTCCTGAAGGGAATTACGCTACTGTGTTGGGTTAGCTTCGGACCCGTTTAATCGGAGCTGGTGGCAGCGATAGTGTGCAGACTTTTGGGTGTTGTAGCGACTGCGGCGTTTATAATTATTGTTCCTGCCTGAGCGGGAGTAGTTTATTTCGTTGCTGCAGCGTGCCCAATAGCCAGTACATAGCAGGCAGCCTTTCTGGCGACCAATTACCCTAGGTGCAGTACCTAATCTGACCTGAGAGTAAGGGGGGGCGCCAGAGAGCTGCAAGGGTTAAGTGGAACTGTAAGCGGGATACATAAGTCCCTGCAGTTCATGGTATATTGAAGAGCAGTGGGATACCTAGAATAAGCCCCTGCTGTAAACTAAGAGGTCAATAGCCTTGTGTGTGTCTTTTATCACATTGTGGAGTGGAGGGATAACGAAGATAAGCCCCCCTGCACATGTGATAGCCGTCTGTTGGCCTAAAGTCACCCCGATCCGTGACGTAGGGGTGATGGTCACGGTGTGGATCCCTGACATTGGTGGATCAAGGGATCGTGACAAGGGGCCTGATCGTTGGTCGCTGTCACACATAACGAGATCGTTAGCGGGATCGTTGCTACGTCACCAAAAGCGTAACGTTGCAATGATATCGTTAACGATATCGTTATGTGTGACTCAGCCTTAAGGAAACTGGATGATCGGAAGCCTATCATGTCTGGTTAATTAAGATGGGGGAGGAATGTGAAGAAACCAGATTGTATCTTAATTTCCCAGAGAACCATATTTTTGCAAAAACCAAAAGAACTGGCTTTTTATCTGTATATTGGCTTGTGAATTTAGGTGTTTATGTCTGGTGGGTCAGGAATACAGACTTGCCAACTGATATACTATCTAACATGCTGTGTAGGTCTGTAATGGTGACTGTACATTGAGTGTTATGAACTGGTGGCCTAGGAGCAGCATGGACGAGCTCTAGAGTAGGTGGCCTCTATACTGACCGCAGAGCCTGAACTTAACACATCAACTAGAAGTAGCCGTGGGATGTTCCTGTCACTCCCTAGACACCTCGTCACGGCCGGAGGACTAATTTCACCTAACGAAAGAAACAGGAATACTATCTTGCCTCAGAGAAAATTCCCAAAGGAAAGGCAGCCCCCCACAAATATTGACTGTGAGAGGAGAGGGAAATTACAAACGCAGACTGAAAACAGAATTTAGCAAAGGAGGCCACGCTACCTAGAAAGAAAAGACAGGAAAGAGTACTGTGCGGTCAGTATAAAAAATACTACAAAATCCACCACAGAGAATACAAAAATCTCCACACCTAACTAAAGGCATGGAGGGTAACTCTGTGACTCCAGAGCTTCCAACTTGGCTGAGTAAATCTTAACACAGACAAAGCTGGACAAGAAAAAACATAGCAATTCACAGAACTATTAAGTCCACCGCATGTGGACTGCAAAAACAGAGCCAGGACTTATCTTTGATGATTTGGACAATCCAGAAGGAGAAACCAAGCAGAGATGTGGGTCCCTAGAAAACAATGGACAACTGGCACTCACTAAAGGAAGGAGCCAGACTAAATAGCCCCGTCCAAAGTGGAAGCAGCTGATGACTGTTGTGAAGGACAAACAGCAGCACTACCACTTATAACCACCGGAGGGAGCCTAAGAGCAGAACCCGCAACAGAATTGACAACAGTACCCCCCCCTTGAGGAGGGGTCACCGAACCCTCACCAGAGCCCCCAGGCCGATCCGGACGAGCCAAATGGAAGGCACGAACCAAATCGTCAGCATGAACATCGGAGGCAACAACCCACAAATTATCCTCCTGGCCATAACCCTTCCACTTGACAAGATACTGAAGCCACCGTCTAGAAAAATGAGAATCCAAGATCTTCTCCACAACATACTCCAACTCCCCATCAATCAACACCGGGGCAGGAGGATCAACAGAGGGAACCACGGGCACCACATATTTCCGCAACAAAGATCTATGAAAAACATTATGGATGGAAAAAGAGGCTGGAAGGGCCAAACGAAAAGACACTGGATTGATAATCTCAGAAATCCTATAAGGACCAATAAACCGAGGCTTGAACTTCGGGGAAGAAACCTTCATAGGAACATGACGAGAAGACAACCAGACCAAATCCCCAACCCGAAGCCGGGAACCCACACGCCGACGACGGTTGGCAAAACGCTGAGCCTCCTCCTGAGACAACACCAAATTGTCCACAACATGAGCCCAAATCTGCTGCAACCTGTCAACCACAGAGTCCACCCCAGGACAATCAGAAGACTCAACCTGCCCTGAAGAAAAACGAGGATGAAACCCAGAATTACAAAAGAATGGTGACACCAAGGTAGCAGAACTAGCCCGATTATTAAGGGCAAACTCGGCCAATGGCAAGAAAGCCACCCAATCATCCTGATTGGCAGACACAAAGCATCTCAAATAAGTTTCCAAAGTCTGGTTAGTTCGCTCGGTTTGGCATGTTTGTCTGAGGATGAAATGCGGAAGAAAAAGACAAATCAATGCCCAGCTTAGCACAAAAGGACCGCCAAAACCTAGAAACAAACTGGGAACCTCTATCGGACACAATATTCTCCGGAATGCCATGCAAACGAACCACATGCTGAAAAAACAACGGAACCAACTCAGAAGAGGAAGGCAACTTAGGCAACAGTACCAAATGAACCATCTTAGAAAACCGGACACAGACCACCCAGATAACAGACATCCTCTGGGAAACAGGAAGATCCGAAATAAAATCCATAGAAATATGCATCCAAGGCCTCTCAGGGACCGGCAAAGGCAAAAGCAACCCACTGGCGCGGGAGCAGCAAGGTTTGGCCCGCGCACAAGTCCCACAGGACTGCACAAAAGAACGCACATCCCGTGACAAAGAAAGCCACCAAAAGGACCTACTAACCAAATCTCTGGTACCAAAAATCCCAGGATGGCCAGCCAACACAGAACAGTGAACCTCAGAAATCACTTTACTAGTCCATCTGTCAGGAACAAACAGTTTCCCCGCTGGACAGCGATCAGGTTTATCAGCCTGAAACTCCTGAAGAGCCCGTCGCACATCAGGGGAGATGGCAGAAAGAATCACCACTCCTTAAGAATACCAACCGGCTCAAGAATCCAAGGGGAATCAGGCAAGAAACTCCTAGAGAGGGCATCAGCCTTAACATTCTTAGAACCTGGAAGATACGAGACAACAAAATCAAAACGGGAGAAAAACAGGGACCATCGGGCCTGTCTAGGATTCAGCCGTTTGGCAGACTCGAGGTAAATTAGATTCTTATGATCGGTCAAGACCACAATACGGTGCTTGGCCCCCTCAAGCCAATGTCGCCACTCCTCAAATGCCCACTTCATAGCCAACAACTCACTATTGCCGACATCATAATTGCGTTCCGCAGGCGAAAACTTTCGAGAAAAGAAGGCACACGGTTTCATCAAGGAACCATCAGAATTCCTCTGAGACAAAACGGCCCCTGCCCCAATCTCAGAAGCGTCAACCTCAACCTGAAAAGGAAGAGAAACATCCGGCTGACGCAACACAGGGGTAGAAGTAAATCGGCGCTTAAGCTCCTGAAAGGCAGAAACGGCCTCAGAGGACCAATTAGCTACATCAGCGCCCTTCCTCGTCAAATCGGTCAGGGGTTTAACCACACTGGAGAAGTTGGCAATGAAACGGCGATAAAAATTAGCAAAGCCCAAAAATTTTTGAAGGCTCTTCACGGATGTGGGCTGGATCCAATCATGAATGGCCTGAACCTTAGCCGGATCCATTTCTATAGATGATGGAGACAAAATGAAGCCCAAAAAAGAAACCTTCTGTTCTCCAAAGAGGCACTTAGACCCCTTCACAAACAAGGCATTGTCATGAAGGACCTGAAATACCATCCTAACTTGTTTCACATGAGACTCCCAATCATCTGAAAAAATCTAAATATCATCCAAATATACAATCATGAATTTATCAAGATAATTCCGAAAAATATCATGCATGAAGGACTGAAACACAGATGAGGCATTAGAGAGTTCGAATGGCATCACAAGATACTCAAAATGGCCCTCGGGCGTATTAAACACAGTTTTCCATTCGTCACCCTGCTTAATACGAACCAGATTATATTCCCCTCGAAGGTCAATCTTAGTAAACCAACTAGCCCCCTTAATTCTGGCAAACAAATCAGAAAGCAAAGGCAAAGGGTATTGGAATTTGACCGTGATCTTATTCAAGAGGCGATAATCAATACAGGGTCTCAAGGAGCCATCCTTCTTGGCAACAAAAAAAACCCCTGCTCCTAATGGAGAAGAAGATGGCCGAATATGCCCCTTCTCCAAAGACTCCCTTACATAGCTCCGCATGGCGGCATGTTCAGGCACAGACAGGTTGAAAAGTCGGCCCTTAGGAAACTTACAGCCTGGAATCAAATCAATAGCACAATCACAGTCCCTATGCGGTGGAAGGGAACTGGACTTGGGCTCATCGAAAACATCCTGGAAATCTGACAGAAACTCAGGAATTTCAGAAGAGGGGGAGGAGGAAATTGACATCAGAGGAACGTCATCGTGAACCCCCTGACAACCCCAACTAGTCACAGACATAGATTTCCAATCCAACACCGGATTATGTACCTGTAACCATGGAAACCCCAGCACAACAGCATCATGCAAATTATGTAACACCAGGAAGCGACAATCTTCCTGATGGGCTGGCGCCATGCACATGGTTAACTGTGTCCAAAACAGGTTTATTTTTAGCCAATGGTGTAGCATCAATCCCCCTCAAAGGATAGGACTCCGCAAAGGCTGTAAGGAAAAACCACAACGTCTGGCAAATTCTAAGTCCATTAAATTTAAAGCGGCGCCTGAATCCACAAATGCCATGACAGAGAATGACGATAATGAGCAGATCAGGGTCACAGATAACAGAAATTTAGGTTGTACAGTACTGATAGTAACGGAATTAGCGATTCCCTTGGCACGCTTAGGGCAATCAGAAATAACATGAGCAGAATCGCCGCAGTAAAAGCACAACCTATTCTGACGTCTGAATCCTTGGCGTTCCGCTCTAGACACAATCCTATCACACTGCATAGGCTCAGGACTCCGCTCGGAAGACAACGCCATAGTGTGCACAACTCTGCGCTCACGCAAGCGCCGATCAATTTGAATGGCCAGAGACATAGAATCACTCCGACCTGCAGGCGTGGGGAACCCCACCATAACATCTTTAACAGATTCAGAAAGACCCTTTCTGAGAATTGCCGCCAAAGCATTTTCATTCCACTTAGTAAGCACAGACCATTTTCTGAATTTCTGGCAATATGACTCTGCCGTTTCTTGACCCTGACACAGGGCCAAAAGTGTTTTCTCAGCATGCTCTACTGAGTTAGGTTCATCATACAATAACCCAAGCGCCTGAAAAAAGGTGTCTACATTAAGCAAGGCCGGATTCCCAGATTCCAGGGAAAATGCCCAATCCTGCGGGTCACCGCGCAACAGAGAAATGACAATTTTTACTTGCTGGATGGGATCACCAGAGGAACAGGGCTTAAGAGCAAAAAACAGTTTACAGTTATTTTTAAAGCTCAAAAATTTGGACCTGTCCCCGAAGAACAGATCGGGGGTAGGAATTCTAGGCTCTAAAACAGGAGTCTGCACGATATAATCAGAAATACTCTGTACTCTAGCAGCAAGTTGATCCACCCGAGAAGCAAGTCCCTGAACATCCATGTCAACGCCTAACTCCTGAGCCACCCAGAAGTGAAGAGGGAAAATAAACCAAAACAGAGTACAGAAAAAAAAATGGCTCAGCACTTTCTTTCCCTTCTTTTGAGATGCGGTTAACTCATTGTTGGCCAGTTGTACTGTTATGAACTGGTGGCCTAGGAGCAGCATGGACGAGCTCTGGAGTAGGTGGCCTCTATACTGACCGCAGACCCTGAACTTAACACATCAACTAGAAGTAGCCGTGGGATGTTCCTGTCACTCCCTAGACACCTCGTCACGGCCGGAGGACTAATTACACCTAAAGAAAGAAACAGGAATACTATCTTGCCTCAGAGAAAATTCCCAAAGGAAAGGCAGCCCCCCACAAATATTGACTGTGAGAGGAGAGGGAAATTACAAACGCAGACTGAAAACAGAATTTAGCAAAGGAGGCCACGCTACCTAGAAAGAAAAGACAGGAAAGAGTACTGTGCGGTCAGTATAAAAAATACTACAAAATCCACCACAGAGAATACAAAAATCTCCACACCTAACTAAAGGCATGGAGGGTAACTCTGTGACTCCAGAGCTTCCAACTTGGCTGAGTAAATCTTAACACAGACAAAGCTGGACAAGAAAAAACATAGCAATTCACAGAACTATTAAGTCCACCGCATGTGGACTGCAAAAACAGAGCCAAGACTTATCTTTCATGATTTGGACAATCCAGAAGGAGAAACCAAGCAGAGATGTGGATCCCTAGAAAACAATGGACAACTGGCACTCACTAAAGGAAGGAGCCAGACTAAATAGCCCCGTCCAAAATGGAAGCAGCTGATGACTGTTGTGAACGACAAACAGCAGCACTACCACTTATAACCACCGGAGGGAGACTAAGAGCAGAACCCACAAAAGAATTCCCAACAATTGAGTGGGTTAAGCTTTGTTTATTGATGTGTGCTTATATACTAATAGTGCTACTTAATCCCATCACCATTGTTTGCCTTATCTTGATGTTGGACTGGGAGACCCTGGGTGATTCTGGGAGTGGCTTACAAGCCTTGGGCATCGAATGACTCAGAGCTCACATCCTGGGAGTCTGAAGTAATACAGAGCTATGAGCCAGACATTCTGCAAACCACCCAACAGACAAGAGAAAGGACTGCAGCCAATTCATCATGGCACCATCACGAGGGACACTGATCTAGGATTCTATAGAATACAACCTAGGGGTTTTCGGCTCCGGTTGGAAGGACACAGATCTGATCCAGTGCACCATGGATATGTTTGGAGAAAGCCAGGGTTGGGACCCACTGGTTGCCTGGTTCCATGGAGATGGTCAGATAAGCCAGGTGGTGGCTCTCGTGTCAACTGGCTTTGGACCTTGTATGGACTCTATGGACAGTTCTTGGTCATCTCCCTATGCTTGTCGTTACCCCTTCTCTGTGCGTTCATCCACAGATGGAGTAGCGACCCTGGGAGCTCTGACATCATGTCAACTGGCTTTGGACCTTGTCTGGACTCTATGGACAGTTCTTGGTCATCTCCCTATGCTTGTCGTCAACCCTTCTCTGTGCGTTCATCCACAGATGGAGTAGCGACCCTGGGAGCTCTGACATCATGTCAACTGGCTTTGGACCTTGTATGGACTCTATGGACAGTTCTTGGTCATCTCCCTATGCTTGTCGTTACCCCTTCTCTGTGTGTTCATCCACAGATGGAGTAACGACCCTGGGAGCTCTGACATCATGTCATACTGGAAATACATGGAGACGCAGTGATATTTTATATGCGCCCATGTGACCCCGGGAGCTCTGACATCGTGTCATACCGGAAATACGTGGAGATGCAGTGATATTTTATATGCGCCCATGTAACCAAACAATTCCAGCCATGGTGGGATTGTTCTGTTTGCTATTGTGTGTTGTGGTTCAATAAAGTATTGCCAAACTGTTTTACCTTAACCCTGTGTTGTCTGTGTAGTGTATTGCCCATGGGGAGATAGAGCGGGCACTCAGTGGTATGAGCCGTGGTCCATGCAGTCTTGCTAAAGACAGCCGGGCCAGCGGACGAGAGCTCCCACTGACCCCGTTTCTCCGTTACATTTGGTGGCAGCAGTGGGATCTGATACCCCTTCTACAGGAGGAAAGGAATGAATGGAAAACAACTACCAGAAGTTAAAGAGGACTACATTAAAAGATTTGTTGGAAGCCCGAGGGTTAATCGCCAGCAACAAAACAAAAGCGGATTTGATAGCAGCCATCATGGAACACGACGGTGCAGCGCCCCCCAATGTGAACGTGGAGGAGACTGAATTCCAGAGGGAGGTAAAGAACAGACTGGCGTTCTATGGCCCAAACCCTGCAGTAGAGATCATACGAGAGGTGATGGCTGATGTGCGTACTGATCTGAAGGAAAAGATGGCCGAGCGGACCAGGATAGAGCTAACCAAGATGGAGATGGCAGAGCGGAGAGAGGAGAGTCAGCGAGCAGGGGGAGATCTGGCCTCCTACCAGGTACCTTCAACAGTAAGCCACAAAAAGATCCAGTATAACGCCTTCCGACAGTTGGGGGAGGCAGAGGAAGACATTGATGGCTTTCTGCAGGACTTTGAGCGGCAGCGTGCCCTTCATCAAGTGAAGCCGGAGGAACGGGTTCAGATTCTGGCCAGCAAGCTGACCGGCCGGGCAGCGGACGCCTATCGCACGGTACTGTTATGATCCTGGTGGTAGGATCTCAAACTGACCTGACAAATATACCCTGAGTATATAGGACAAGTTCTGGGGATGTGGAAGCTATACTGACCGCAATCCTGATCCTATCCAAACACACTAAAGGCAGCTGTGGAACATTACCTGAAAACCTAGACGTCTCGTCACAGCCTGAGAAACTGACTACCCCTAGAAAGAAAGCAAAGACCTCACTTGCCTCAGAGAAATATACCCCAAAGTTTTAGCCCCCCACAAATAATAACGGTGAGTCAAGGGGAAAACACAAACGTAGAGATGAAACAGATTTAGCAAATGAGGCCCGCTAATACTAGATAGGCAGAAAATAGATAGTTTTTGTACTGACCGCACAGACACCTATCAAAAGTAAACCACGCAGAGAATACAAGAACCCCCACACCGACTCACGATGTGAGGGGCGCACTCTGCACCCCAGAACTAACCAGCAAGCAAAAAATCACATAAAAGCAAGCTGGGCTGAACTCATAATATAATGAGAAACGTTTTCAAGGAAATCATGAGAAACTGAACAAGCAAACTTAGCTTCTCATAGCAGGAGACTGGTCACAAGGAATATTCAGGAGGACACAGGATCAGGACTGAATACACAGACAGCAGGCAAACACTGAAAGTCCAGGAGAGCTAAATAGGAAACCAGCTAACAGATAACGAGACAGCTGATCCGCCTCAGACCTGTAGAAAGACACAAAGAGCCACCAGAGGGAGCCCAAAGACAGCACTCACACAGTACCACTTGTGACCACAAGAGGGAGCCCAAAAACAGAGTTCACAACAGTACCCCCCCCCCCTGAGGAGGGGTCACCGAACCCTCATCAAAATCCCCAGGGCGATCAGGATGAGCCACATGGAAGGCATGAACCAAATCGTCCGCATGAACATCAGAGGCGACAACCCAGGAATTATCCTCCTGACCATAGCCCTTCCACTTAACCAAATACTGAACCCTCCGTCTAGAAATACGAGAATCCAAGATCTTCTCCACCACGTACTCCAATTCGCCCTCAACCAGCACCGGGGCAGGGGGCTCAACAGAAGGAACCACAGGCACCACATACCTCCGCAACAAAGACCTATGGAACACGTTATGAATGGCAAACGACGCTGGGAGGTCCAAACGAAATGACACCGGGTTAAGGATTTCCAAAATCTTATAAGGACCGATGAAGCGAGGCTTGAACTTAGGAGAGGAGACCTTCATAGGAACTGTGATATATGTGATGGTGTAGTGACCCCTGTGGTAGCTGGGGGGCGCTTTGTGCGCTCTGTGAGATATGCATGGAAGCGTATCTGTTGTGGTGATATTCATGGTGTACCTGTAATCGGCAGTGTTATGAATGGCCGATGTGTGTCGCGGAAGGAGTCTGCGTAGTAAGTCAGATGTATTGTGGTTATGCTGGGACCTGTAGTCCCTCAAGAGTTTTGTTGCAATGTGTATAGTTAAGTTTGGGTGACTTACTAGGCTAGTCATGAGAGACGGGAGGGTCAGACTAGCCACACATCCACACACCCATCCAGGGGTGTGGTTTCAGGTATATAATGTGACCAGGTTGTGGGTCACATGGGAGGCGTGTCCGGCAGGTCCTGTGTGAAACCTGTGTGGTTCCTGTGTATGGACCTGGCCGGGGGGATTGTCCTAGGAATGACTAGGGTCCCGGGGATTGTCCTAGGAATGACTAGGGTCCCGAACAACGCTGACCGGTGGGACCGTCCTAGGAATGACTAGGGTCCCGGGGACTGTCCTAGGAATGACTAGGGTCCCGAAGATGCAGGACCGTCCTAGGAATGACTAGGGTCCTGAATGCTGCTGGATTGGCCTGGGAATGACCAGGGTCCTGCAAGCACCAGAGAACGAGGTGAAGGTGCTGGATTGTCCTAGGAACGACTAGGGTCCGGAGAGCACCTGAGAACATGGACTAGGCCACCGGCGTGATCCTGGTAACCTAAGGTAACAGGTGGAGGACGGGGTCCAGGACCTAAGCTGATAGGTGGAGGACGGGGTCCAGGACCTAAGCTGACAGGCGGAGGACGGGGTCCAGGACCTGTTGTGACAGGTGGAGGACGGGGTCCAGGGCCTAAGCTGATAGGTGGAGGACGGGGTCCAGGACCTAAGCTAACAGGTGGAGGACGGGGTCCAGGATCTGTGGGTACGAGGTGAGCACCAGGATCTGCTGGGCCGGTGTCTGTTACTGTGTGGGGAAGCTGGAGTCCTTCGGTGAGGTCTGGACTGACTACTGTATGCCGGACAGGCGAGTTGGTGATCCCCGTTAGGCAGCTTACCCGGAAGAGGGTTGACAGAGTGTGGGGAAGCTGGAGTCCTTCGGTGAGGTCTGGACTGACTACTGTGTATTGACCAGGCGAGTTGGTGATCCCCGTTAGGCAGCTTACCCAAAGGCTGTTGGAAGAGTCGGCAAGGGGGGCAGGAGCTCCCGTCAGGTACCAAAGAGACTGTTGGTGCCTGTTGTGTTCTATGTAATGAACTGTGTTTAAACCCGGTTTACGTGGCTTAATAAACCGTATGAACTGTTTTGATATAAAAACCCATGCTGTGTGCTTAAATATCGCGGCTAAGCGAGTGTCCCCCAACACTCTCAGTAAGAGAAACCTTACAATTGGTGGAGAATTTTGGCAACAATCCCGCTAGCACACGTGGAGTTAATTGCTGTGGCAGAGCCACGAAGGTGACAAGCGTCCAGCGGTAACTCGGCGGGGTTACGAAGGTGACAAGCGTCGGCTGTGACTCGGCGGGGTCACGAAGGTGACAAGCGGCAGCAGTGGAGCCGTGCAGAGCCGTGTGGAGAGAAGCCGCGGTGGCAGCGAGAGGTTCCGTAGCAGCCAGAGCTGCAGTGGCAGCAGCGGTGACTTGTGGTTGCTGCCGGTTATGTGTGACTGCAGCGTGAGCTGTGGCAGTGCCAGCAGGTGCTGGTGAAGAGTCGAGAAAAAAAAAAAAAAAGGGACATTTTTTTTTCTCTGTTTGCAGACTCTTAAAGGGCCAGTACAAGCCCAGAGACGTTGGGGTGTACTGTGTGAACTGGGGCCTGAGTGCCGTGGGGAAGTCCACGGGGTGTATCCCAGGGAGGGGAGTATCCCTAATAGTGAGCGGTGGCCCAAACGGCGGTGGTTGCCCAAAAGGGGGCGGAGTCCCAAAAAGGGGCGGTAACCCGAATAGGGGTAATGGCCCAAAAAGGGGTGGAATCCCAAAGGGGGGCTGAATCCCGAAACGGGGTGGTGTTAAAAAATGGAGCACTTGCCCAAAAAGTGGGTGGAGCCAAAAAAGGGGTGGCAATCAGTGAGGAGCCACGTCTGTGTACTTTTTGGCTGAATGGAAAGTGTGTGCGGGGTTTGATAGACCCAGGGAGAGAAGCGTCTGTGCTGGGAACCCATCCAGGGGAGTTTGTGTCACCTGAGGACGCTGAATATCTCCTGGTAGCCACTATATATATTGTCGCACCGGAAGTTTCCACGTACCGTGAAGTGGCTGTAGATCCGATCTTGCCGTATCCTATGATAATAGGACAAGATTTGGCAGCACTGTGGGAAAAGGGTGACGTGTTTGTGGGTATAATTTGGATGTCAGTTAGTAATGTTGAGAGTGCGCCCCCTAGAGGTGACAGTCCTAATGTAGGCCTGACCAAGGGAAAAGGTGCGATTGCCCAACTAACTGACCTGACGTCACTTGGAGTGTGCCATAATATGACTGGTAGTGGTCTGTTGGATAAGACAACTGGAACTGACACCCAGACAGAGAGTGACTTGCGGGGTCAACATACTGTGGAGTGTGACACAGACTCTGGGGGTGACTATGACAAGTCATGGCCAGTAATAAGGGCATGTGCCGTGCTGACGGTTGGGGGTGACTCCCATTCAGACGGGGATGCCGATGAGAAAGAGACAGTGAAAGAACATGTCAAACAAGAAAGCCTCCTGAGACAAGAGGTTGAGCACAGGATGAGTGGGCTGGAGAAGGAAGTCTCGGAGCTCAGAAGTCACCTGTTAACCTGGCAAGGTGAGAGTAAAGCCTTAAGGGAGGATGTGAAAGGGCTCAGAGAAGCATTATGTGGTCTTCTACAAGAGAAGAAGATGCTGGTTGAAGACTCACGTCTGCTAATGCCTATCGTGACCAGGGGTCTGGAAGAGGGTAAAACTGAAGAAGAGTGGGCGTTAAGAGCCGAACAAGAGAGTCACCCGGTTGTGGCAGGTGTCTTGTTGGAAAGGACAATGGCAAAACAGGGACCGTCCGTTCCTGAAGAAAGTGAGGATCCACTCTTCAAGTGTGTGATAGATGTACCCGAAGAGGCGCAAGATGCATGTACCGGTGAGGGTGTGCATGAAGCCTCTGAAAAGTCAGTAAAAGCGTATGGTGTGCATTGGGCACTAGAGATGAAACAGTTGGTGGTACTGTCGACTAAGGAAGTCACAGTGAAACGAGGACCTGTCCTGAGGAATACGCGTTTACGGTGCTTACGCATGGAACAGATGGTCCTGTTGAGGAAGGGTGAAGTAACTCGACGTTTGGAGCAAGCCAGCGAAGCTCAAAGTCGCCTGGGCTTGGTGGAATGGCTGATCGCCAAGGAAGAGTTGGAGGCAGTAACTCCTCAGTTAACTCAGTGTTGAGTGACCTAGGTGGGAGACCTGGTAGAGAAAATGTAAAGACATTTGGTAACATAGACAAACTGTGACTTAAGGGCCAAAGCTTAAGGCCTACGTGTTGACCGCTGGGGGCGGGGTAACCCGACAAGGGTATGAGTATGATTTTGAGTGTTGCTCAAAACCGTTTGAGACAGTCTTCTTGACTGGTGGGACAAGAGAGTGTGTGTAACCTGTCTCGAGAGTCCAGGTGTTTGTCAGGTGTTCAACCCTACGGGTGTGAACAGAGGGGGAGGATATGTGATATATGTGATGGTGTAGTGACCCCTGTGGTAGCTGGGGGGCGCTTTGTGCGCTCTGTGAGATATGCATGGAAGCGTATCTGTTGTGGTGATATTCATGGTGTACCTGTAATCGGCAGTGTTATGAATGGCCGATGTGTGTCGCGGAAGGAGTCTGCGTAGTAAGTCAGATGTATTGTGGTTATGCTGGGACCTGTAGTCCCTCAAGAGTTTTGTTGCAATGTGTATAGTTAAGTTTGGGTGACTTACTAGGCTAGTCATGAGAGACGGGAGGGTCAGACTAGCCACACATCCACACACCCATCCAGGGGTGTGGTTTCAGGTATATAATGTGACCAGGTTGTGGGTCACATGGGAGGCGTGTCCGGCAGGTCCTGTGTGAAACCTGTGTGGTTCCTGTGTATGGACCTGGCCGGGGGGATTGTCCTAGGAATGACTAGGGTCCCGGGGATTGTCCTAGGAATGACTAGGGTCCTGAACAACGCTGACCGGTGGGACCGTCCTAGGAATGACTAGGGTCCCGGGGACTGTCCTAGGAATGACTAGGGTCCCGAAGATGCAGGACCGTCCTAGGAATGACTAGGGTCCTGAATGCTGCTGGATTGGCCTGGGAATGACCAGGGTCCTGCAAGCACCAGAGAACGAGGTGAAGGTGCTGGATTGTCCTAGGAACGACTAGGGTCCGGAGAGCACCTGAGAACATGGACTAGGCCACCGGCGTGATCCTGGTAACCTAAGGTAACAGGTGGAGGACGGGGTCCAGGACCTAAGCTGATAGGTGGAGGACGGGGTCCAGGACCTAAGCTGACAGGCGGAGGACGGGGTCCAGGACCTGTTGTGACAGGTGGAGGACGGGGTCCAGGGCCTAAGCTGATAGGTGGAGGACGGGGTCCAGGACCTAAGCTAACAGGTGGAGGACGGGGTCCAGGATCTGTGGGTACGAGGTGAGCACCAGGATCTGCTGGGCCGGTGTCTGTTACTGTGTGGGGAAGCTGGAGTCCTTCGGTGAGGTCTGGACTGACTACTGTATGCCGGACAGGCGAGTTGGTGATCCCCGTTAGGCAGCTTACCCGGAAGAGGGTTGACAGAGTGTGGGGAAGCTGGAGTCCTTCGGTGAGGTCTGGACTGACTACTGTGTATTGACCAGGCGAGTTGGTGATCCCCGTTAGGCAGCTTACCCAAAGGCTGTTGGAAGAGTCGGCAAGGGGGGCAGGAGCTCCCGTCAGGTACCAAAGAGACTGTTGGTGCCTGTTGTGTTCTATGTAATGAACTGTGTTTAAACCCGGTTTACGTGGCTTAATAAACCGTATGAACTGTTTTGATATAAAAACCCATGCTGTGTGCTTAAATATCGCGGCTAAGCGAGTGTCCCCCAACACTCTCAGTAAGAGAAACCTTACAGAACATACCGAGAAGACAGCCATACCAAATCCCCAACACGAAGTCTGGGACCCACACCGTGACGGCGGTTGGCAAAGCGCTGAGCCTTCTCCTGTGACAACTTCAAATTGTCCACCACATGGTTCCAAATCTGCTGCAACCTTTCCACCACAGAATCCACCCCAGGACAGTCAGAAGGCTCAACCTGACCCGAGGAAAAACGAGGATGGAAACCAGAATTGCAGAAAAAAGGCGAAACCAAAGTAGCAGAACTAGCCCGATTATTAAGGGCAAACTCGGCCAATGGCAAAAAAGTCACCCAATCATCCTGATCAGCAGAAACAAAACATCTTAAATAAGTTTCCAAGGTCTGATTAGCTCGCTCGGTTTGGCTATTCGTCTGAGGATGGAAGGCCGACGAAAAAGACAAATCAATGCCCATCTTAGCACAAAAGATCCGCCAAAATCTGGACACAAACTGGGATCCTCTGTCAGACACAATATTTTCAGGGATGCCGTGCAAGCGAACCACATTCTGAAAAATTAGAGGAACCAAATCGGAGGAGGAAGGCAACTTAGGCAAGGGCACCAAATGGACCATTTTGGAAAAACGATCACACACCACCCAGATGACAGACATTCTCTGAGAGACTGGAAGATCCGAAATAAAATCCATGGAAATGTGCGTCCAAGGCCTCTTCGGGACAGGCAAAGGCAAAAGCAAACCGCTGGCATGAGAACAGCAAGGCTTAGCCCGAGCACAAATCCCACAGGACTGCACAAAGGAACGCACATCCCGCGACAAGGAAGGCCACCAGAAGGACCTAGCCACCAAATCTCTGGTACCAAAAATCCCAGGATGGCCTGCCAACACCGAAGAATGAACCTCGGAAATAACTCTGCTGGTCCATCTATCTGGGACAAACAGTCTCTCTGGTGGGCAACGGTCAGGTCTATCCGCCTGAAATTTCTGCAGCACTCGTCGCAAATCTGGGGAAATGGCAGACAAAATCACTCCCTCTCTGAGGATACCAGCCGGCTCTGAAACTCCCGGAGAGTCAGGCATAAAACTCCTAGAAAGAGCATCAGCCTTCACGTTCTTCGAACCAGGCAGGTACGAGACCACGAAATCGAAACGGGAGAAAAACAACGACCAACGAGCCTGTCTAGGATTCAGCCGCTTGGCAGACTCGAGATAAATCAGATTTTTGTGATCAGTCAAGACCACCACACGATGTTTAGCTCCCTCGAGCCAATGTCGCCACTCCTCATATGCCCACTTCATAGCCAACAACTCCCGATTACCAACATCATAATTCCGCTCGGCAGGCGAAAACTTTCTTGAAAATAAAGCACAAGGTTTCATCACAGAGCAATCAGAGCTTCTCTGCAACAAAACAGCCCCTGCTCCAATCTCAGAAGCATCAACCTCGACCTGAAAAGGAAGAGAGACATCAGGCTGACACAAAACTGGAGCCGAAGAAAACCGGCGCTTCAGCTCCCGAAAGGCTTCCACGGCCGCAGGAGACCAATTAGTCACATCAGAACCCTTCTTGGTCAAATCCGTCAAGGGTTTAACCACGCCAGAAAAATTAGCAATGAAGCGACGGTAAAAATTAGCAAAACCCAAGAACTTCTGAAGACTCTTAACAGATGTAGGCTGAGTCCAGTCATGAATAGCCTGGACCTTGACTGGGTCCATCTCAATAGTAGAAGGAGAAAAAATAAAACCCAAAAAGGAAACCTTCTGTACTCCGAAGAGACATTTTGAGCCCTTCACAAATAAGGCATTAGCACGCAGGACCTGAAATACCATCCTGACCTGCTTCACATGGGACTCCCAGTCCTCAGAAAAGACCAAAATGTCATCCAGATACACAATCATAAATTTATCTAGATATTCTCGGAAGATGTCATGCATGAAGGACTGGAACACAGAGGGAGCATTAGAGAGTCCAAAAGGCATCACCAAGTACTCAAAATGGCCTTCGGGCGTATTAAATGCTGTTTTCCATTCATCCCCCTGCTTAATACGCACAAGGTTATACGCACCACGAAGATCTATCTTGGTGAACCAACTGGACCCCTTAATTCGAGCAAACAGATCAGATAATAATGGCAAAGGATACTGAAATTTGACCGTGATTTTATTTAGAAGACGATAATCTATACAAGGTCTCAGAACCATCCTTTTTGGCCACAAAAAAGAATCCTGCACCAAGAGGGGAGGAGGACGGGCGAATAGGTCCCTTCTCTAAAGACTCCTTTATATAACTCCGCATCGCGGCATGTTCTGGTACAGACAAATTAAAAAGTCGTCCCTTAGGGAACTTACTACCAGGAATCAAATTTATAGCACAATCACAATCCCTGTGAGGAGGCAGGGCACCGGATCTGGGCTCATCAAATACATCCTGGTAGTCCGACAAAAACTCAGGGACCTCAGAAGGAGTGGAAGAAGCAATTGACACCAAAGGAGCATCGCCATGAATCCCCTGGCAACCCCAACTTGAAACAGACATAGCTTTCCAATCCAGAACTGGATTATGAGCCTGCAGCCATGGTAGACCCAAAACGACAACATCATGCAAATTATGCAGCACAAGAAAGCAAATCACCTCCTGATGTACAGGAGTCATGCACATGGTCACTTGAGTCCAATACTGAGGCTTATTCTCAGCCAATGGTGTAGCATCAATTCCCCTCAGTGGAATAGGGAATTCTAAAGGCTCCAGAACAAAACCACAGCGCCTGGCAAACGACAAATCCATCAGGTTCACGGCAGCACCCGAATCCACAAAAGCAATAACCGAGTAGGATGACAAAGAACAAATTAAAGTAACAGACAAAATGAATTTAGGCTGTATAGTACCAATGGTGACAGATTTAGCGATCTTTTTTACGCGCTTAGAGCATGCTGAGATAACATGAGTTGAATCACCACAGTAAAAGCACAACCCATTTTGACGTCTATGATTTTGCCGCTCAATTCTGGTCAGAATTCGGTCACATTGCATAGACTCAGGTCTCTGTTCAGAAAACACCGCCAGATGGTGCGCAGATTTGCGCTCCCGCAAACGCCGATCAATCTGAATGGCCAAAGCCATTGAGTCATTCAGACTTGCAGGCGTGGGGAACCCCACCATAACATTCTTAATGGCTTCAGAAAGACCTTCTCTGAAATTTGCAGCCAGGGCACACTCATTCCATTGAGTAAGCACCGACCATTTCCGAAATTTTTGACAATACACCTCAGCTTCATCCTGGCCCTGAGAGAGAGCCAGCAAGGCCTTTTCTGCCTGGTTCTCAAGATTAGGTTCCTCATAAAGCAAACCAAGCGCCAGAAAAAACGCATCCACATTCAGCAATGCAGGATCTCCTGGCGCCAGGGAGAAAGCCCAATCCTGAGGGTCGCCACGTAACAGGGAGATAACAATTCTAACTTGCTGAGCGGAATCACCAGAGGAACGAGGTCTCAAAGAAAGAAATAATTTACAATTATTCTTAAAATTCAGAAACCTAGATCTATCTCCAGAAAACAACTCAGGAATAGGTACTTTTGGCTCAGACATAGGACTGTGAACAACAAAATCCTGAATGCTTTGCACCCTTGCAGCAAGATGATCCACACTAGAAGTCAGACTCTGAATATCCATGTCTGCAGCTGAACTCAAAGCCACCCAGGGATTAAGGGGATGAGAGAAGCTGGACAGACTGCAGCAAAGGGAGAGGAAAAAAAAAAAAATTGTACTCAGGACTTCTCTTATCCCACTTCTGCGATGCATTAAACACTTTTTGGCCTGCTGTACTGTTATGATCCTGGTGGTAGGATCTCAAACTGACCTGACAAATATACCCTGAGTATATAGGACAAGTTCTGGGGATGTGGAAGCTATACTGACCGCAATCCTGATCCTATCCAAACACACTAAAGGCAGCTGTGGAACGTTACCTGAAAACCTAGATGTCTCGTCACAGCCTGAGAAACTGACTACCCCTAGAAAGAAAGCAAAGACCTCACTTGCCTCAGAGAAATATACCCCAAAGTTTTAGATAGCCCCCCACAAATAATAACGGTGAGTCAAGGGGAAAACACAAACGTAGAGATGAAACAGATTTAGCAAATGAGGCCCGCTAATACTAGATAGGCAGAAAATAGATAGGTGTCTGTGCGGTCAGTACAAAAACTATCAATAGTAAACCACGCAGAGAATACAAGAACCCCCACACCGACTCACGATGTGAGGGGCGCACTCTGCACCCCAGAACTAACCAGCAAGCAAAAAATCACATAAAAGCAAGCTGGGCTGAACTCATAATATTATGAGAAACGTTTTCAAGGAAATCATGAGAAACTGAACAAGCAAACTTAGCTTCTCATAGCAGAAGACTGGTCACAAGGAATATTCAGGAGGACACAGGATCAGGACTGAATACACCGACAGCAGGCAAACACTGAAAGTCCAGGAGAGCTAAATAGGAAACCAGCTAACAGATAACGAGACAGCTGATCCGCCTCAGACCTGTAGAAAGACACAAAGAGCCACCAGAGGGAGCCCAAAGACAGCACTCACACAGTACCACTTGTGACCACAAGAGGGAGCCCAAAAACAGAGTTCACAACACGGTACCTGATGAGGACTGTATGGACTATGAGCGGATCAAATAAGTGATCTTGGCCCGGTATGCGCTGACACCAGAGGCATACCGCCAAAAGTTCCGCGGACTTATAAAACGAGTAACCGATACCCACGCTGAATGGGCCTGTAAATTACGGCGGTCACTGCTACAGTGGGTACAAGGGAGCCAAGCAACCACTAAGGAGGACGTCCTCCAGCTCTTCTTGTTAGAATGATTCTTTAATGGACTAACCCCCGAAACACAGGAATGGCTTCGGGACAGGCGGCCAATGACTCTTGAGGAAGCCGCTCGTCTGGCCGATGAACATCATGACGCCAGGAGGCCTCAGTTGTCTGGATCAAAGATCGTCACTAAGGGTCCGCCCATGGACCTGGAGGGCCCCAAACCACCGAAGATTGTAGGGGGACCAGCTAGAAACCTGGCCTACCACAGTTCCCCTGGGGTGCGATGCCACACCTGCCGTCAGCTGGGCCACCTGCAAAGACAATGTCCCAACCGGACTCAGCATACCCAGTGGCCAAAGGCAGGAACAGCTACCCTCAGCCGGGCCGCTGTACACTGCTATCAAGGCGAAGCTGACCCGGCATTGGGGGCTACAACTAACCAAGGGGTGGAAGAAATGGAGGAAGTGCTGCATGAAGTAGACCCCGTGCGGGCAGCCCGGGCAGATAATCGACAACAGCATAGACAGGTCGTGTGGGTTAATGGGAAACGCATGCAGGGACTAAGAGATTCCGGAGCAACTTTGACCCTTGTGAAGCCTCATCTCGTCCGGTACCAAGAGAAGATGGACCAGACAGTGGCAGTCCGTGTAGCAGGGGGAGCCATACATCGACTGCCCACTGCCAGGATTCACCTGAAATGGGGAGTTGGGGATGGCCTTGTTGAGGTCGGTTTGATGGAGGATTTGCCTGCAGACGTCTTGCTGGGAAATGACTTGGGGCCCATGTTGTCTGCCTTCTCGGTTGCCCCTCTGGCTGAGACATATCCTGTGACCACCCGGAGACAAGCTCGAGCTGCGGAGGCGGAATCACAGTCAGAGGAGGCCCAGGTAAGACATCCCAGCCCTACACGTATTCCCATAGCCAGACACATTTCTTGGGCCACCCCAGATGAATTTAAGAGGGAGTTACTTGAGGATCCTTCATTGGAGGGATATCGTGGGAAGGCACAGGAGGGGAGAGGGGTACTGGAAGGGGAACAATTTATATGGAAGCAGGGACTCCTCTACCGGATCAC
The DNA here is from genome assembly GCF_051348905.1 of Ranitomeya variabilis. NCBI lineage: Eukaryota > Metazoa > Chordata > Amphibia > Anura > Dendrobatidae > Ranitomeya > Ranitomeya variabilis. The sequence goes on from NC_135233.1 coordinate 194,075,103, forward strand.
AGAGCAGCACCACACAGGGGCGAGCCCCACTATAAAACGACAGCAGGTAGTTCCCAAGAAGTATAGGCAGGAGTTACTGCGAATCTATCATGACATACCCTTGGCCGGGCACTTCGGCGTTTGTCGCACCAGGCATCGTCTGACACAAAACTTCTTTTGGCCGGGGGAAACCTATGATGTTCGTCAGTACTGCCAGACCTGTGACAGTTGCCAGCGCATTGGCAAGAGGGGAGATCGATGCAAGGCCAAATTACACCCCCTCCCCATTGTGGAGGAACCATTTAGCCGAGTAGCGGTCGATCTGATAGGGCCGTTAGCCAAACCCAGTAAGTCAGGGAAAAGGTATATATTGACAGTGGTAGATTATGCCACACGGTATCCAGAGGCGGTTGCGTTACCTAACATACTGGCAGAGACGGTGGCGGCTGCCCTGCTCCAGGTTTTCTCACGGGTGGGATTTCCCTGGGAGATTATCTCGGACCAGGGTACCCAGTTTACAGCAGAGGTGACCAACCAACTGTGGAAGCTGTGCGGCGTAAAGTCCATTAGAAGCGCCCCGTACCACCCGCAAACCAATGGGTTGTGTGAACCCTTTAACGGGACATTAAAACAACTCATTGGGACTTTTACCAGGACCTACAGGAACTGGGAGATATTCTTGCCTCACCTCCTGTTTGCCTATCGGGAGGAGCCCCAAGAATCCACGGGGTTCTCCCCGTTCGAACTGGTATACGGGAGACGGGTAAGGGGACCCCTAGACTTAGTGCTAGAACACTGGGAAGGGGAGGGCACCATAGAAGGGGTACCTATTGTACCCTATGTGCTGGAATACCGGGACCGCCTACAGGAGCTGACCCAGGCTGTACGTGGGAACCTGCAGGTGGCCCAACGGCGCCAGCGCGTATGGTACGATCGGAGGGCCAGAGAACGCACCTTTGAGATTGGACAGAAGGTCCTGGTGTTAGAACCCACTAGGCAGAACAAGTTCCAAGCTGCATGGCAGGGGCCCCTACCAGGTAGTGGGGAAAATAGCCGACACCACCTATAATGTCGCAGATTGTGACGACCCCAGGGTTATCCGCATGTTCCACGTGAACATGCTGAAGCCCTACCAGGAGCGCCCTGAAGGGGTAGTGGCCATCTGTGCACCTGAAGCAGAGGATGTAGCCGGACTCCCCTTGCCTGATGTCTTAGGGAAGAGGACTCAGTTTAAAACATGGGACCAGGTACATTTGGGTGAAGACCTAGGTCCCCGGGAGAGACAGCAGGCGGAGGCGTTGTTGAGGCAGCGACAGAGGATGTTTTCGGGGAGACCAGGGTACACTCGCCTGGCACAACACAAGGTTGAGACCCAGGATCAGACCCCCCTGCGACAACCCCCCTTCCGCGTCCCTGAGTCTGTACGAGAAGGGATGTGACAAGAGATACAAGAGATGTTGCGTTTAGGGGTCATTGAAGAGTCAGATAGTCCCTGGGCATCCCCCGTAGTGTTAGTTCCCAAGAAGGATGGGACTACACGGTCTTGTGTAGACTATCGTAAGCGCAATGAAAAAACGGTGACGGATGCGTATCCCATGCCGCGCGTGGATGAGCTGTTAGACCGGCTGGCGGGGGCAAAGTATTTGACCACCATCGATCTATGCAAAGGCTACTGGCAGATTCCCCTTAGTCCTGACGCTATTCCCAAGTCTGCATTTGTCACCCCGTTCGGCTTATTCCAGTTTCGAGTTATGCCATTCGGGATGAAGAATGCCCCTGCGACCTTCCAGAGGCTGGCTGTCCGGCTTCTGGATGGTCTCCAGGACTATGCGTGTGCCTACCTGGATGACATCGCCATCTACAGCGCGACATGGGAAGAGCATCTAAATCACCTAGAGACAGTATTAGACGGGATCCACAAGGCCGGAATCACCCTGAACCCAAACAAGTGTCACGTGGGCAAAGCGGAGGTTCAGTATTTAGGACATTGGGTGGGAAGTGGGAAACAGCGACCAGAACCAGCCAAGATTGAGGCCATAGCCAAATGACTCACCCCACGCACTAAAACCCAGGTCATGGCGTTTCTAGGGACAGCGGGGTATTACAGGAAATTCGTCCCCAATTACAGCAGTGTAGCCAAGCCCCTCACTGATCTGACCCGTAAGAACCAACTCCGCCAGGTAACCTGGACCCCAGAGTGTGAGGAAGCCTTCCGCCAGCTAAAGGACGCCCTCACCAATACCCCTGTATTGGCCGCACCCGATCCAACTAAACGTTTCCTTGTTCACACAGACGATTCTATGTTTGCATTGGGGTCAGTACTGAGCCAAGTCGGGCCGGACGGCCAAGAACACCCGGTAGCTTACCCGAGTCGGAAACTACTGCCCCGTGAAGTAAGCTATGCAGCCATCGAGAAGGAGTGCCTGGCAGTAGTATGGGCACTCAAAAAGTTACAACCATATGTGTATGGACGACAGTTTGCCCTCCTAACGGACCATAATCCCCTAGTCTGGCTTAATCGGGTCTCCGGAGACAACGCCAGATTACTGCGGTGGAGTTTAGCCCTACAACCTCTGGACTTCACCATCCACTACCAATGCCAGAAGCCTCGCCAACAAAATGGATGAATTAGAACTAATGTTGTTGGAGCATAATTATGACATGGTGGGGATATCTGAGACGTGGCTGGATGAGAGCCATGACTGGGCTGTTAACTTGCAGGGCTATAGCCTGTTCAGAAATGACCGTACAGATAAGCGAGGGGGAGGGGTGTGTCTATATGTAAAATCTTCCTTAAAACCCATCCTGCGTGATAATATAGGTGAATTTAATGAAAATGTAGAGTCCCTGTGGGTGGAGATAAGGGGAGGGGGAAAAAATAATAAATTACTGATAGGGGTTTGTTATAAATCTCCAAAACTAATGGAAGCAATGGAGAATATCCTCATAAAGCAAATAGATGAAGCTGCGACTCAAGGAGAAGTCATTATTATGGGGGACTTCAACTACCCTGAAATAGATTGGGGAACAGAAACCTGCAGTTCCAGCAAAGGTAATCGGTTTTTGACAACTATGAGAGACAATTACCTTTCACAACTGGTTCAGGACCCAACAAGGAGGGGGGCACTGCTAGACCTAATATTAACCAACAGGCCAGACCGCATATCAAATATAAGGGTTGGGGGTCACTTGGGGAATAGTGATCACAAAATAATAAGTTTTCATGTAACCTTTAATAAGATGGGTAGTAGGGGGGTGACAAGGACACTAAACTTCAGGAGGGCAAATTTCCAACGGATGAGAGAGGATCTTGGTGCAATTAACTGGGACGATATCCTGAGACACAAAAATACACAAAGAAAATGGGAGACATTTATTAGCATCCTGGATAGGACCTGTGCACAGTATATACCGTATGGGAATAAACATACTAGAAATAGGAGGAAACCAATATGGCTAAATAGAGCTGTAAGGGGCGCAATAAGGGACAAAAAGAAAGCATTTAGAGAATTAAAGGAAGTAGGTAGTGAGGAGGCATTAAATAAATACAGAAAATTAAATAAATTCTGTAAAAAGCAAATCAAGGCAGCAAAGATTGAGACAGAGAGACTCATTGCCAGAGAGAGTAAAAATAATCCCAAAATATTCTTTAACTATATAAATAGTAAGAAACTAAAAAATGACAGTGTTGGCCCCCTTAAAAATAGTCTGGGTGAAATGGTGGATGAGGATGAGGAAAAAGCCAATACGCTAAATGACTTTTTTTCATCAGTATTTACAAAAGAAAATCCCATGGCAGACAAAATGACTAGTGATAAAAATTCCCCATTAAATGTCCCCTGCTTAACCCAGCAGGAAGTACAGCGGCGTCTAAAAAGAACTAAAATTGACAAATCTCCGGGCCCGGATGGGATACACCCCCGAGTACTGCAGGAACTAAGTACAGTCATTGATAGACCATTATTTTTAATCTTTAAAGACTCCATAATAACAGGGTCTGTACCACAGGACTGGCGTATAGCAAATGTGGTGCCAATATTCAAAAAAGGGGCAAAAACTGAACTCGGTAATTATAGGCCAGTAAGCTTAACCTCTACTGTGGGTAAAATCCTGGAGGGCATTCTAAGGGATGCTATGCTGGAGTATCTGAAGAGGAATAACCTCATGACCCAGTATCAGCACGGGTTTACTAGGGACCGTTCATGTCAGACTAATTTGATCAGCTTCTATGAAGAGGTAAGTTCCGGACTGGACCAAGGGAACCCAGTGGACGTAGTATATATGGACTTTTCCAAAGCTTTTGATACGGTGCCACACAAAAGGTTGTTACATAAAATGAGAGTAATGGGGATAGGGGAAAATATGTGTAAGTGGGTTGAGAGCTGGCTCAGGGATAGGAAACAAAGGGTGGTTATTAATGGAGCACACTCGGACTGGGTCACGGTTAGCAGTGGGGTACCACAGGGGTCAGTATTGGGCCCTCTTCTTTTTAACATATTTATTAATGACCTTGTAGGGGGCATTCAGAGTAGAATTTCAATATTTGCAGATGACACTAAACTCTGCAGGGTAATCAATACAGGGGAGGACAATTTTATATTACAGGATGATTTATGTAAACTAGAAGCTTGGGCTGATAAATGGCAAATGAGCTTTACTGGGGATAAATGTAAGGTCATGCACTTGGGTAGAAGTAATAAGATGTATAACTATGTGCTTAATTCTAAAACTCTGGGCAAAACCGTCAATGAAAAAGACCTGGGTGTATGGGTGGATGACAAACTCATATTCAGTGGCCAGTGTCAGGCAGCTGCTACAAAGGCAAATAAAATAATGGGATGTATTAAAAGAGGCATAGATGCTCATGAGGAGAACATAATTTTACCTCTATACAAGTCACTAGTTCGACCACACTTAGAATACTGTGCACAGTTCTGGTCTCCGATGTATAAGGAAGACATAGCTGAACTAGAGCGGGTGCAGAGAAGAGCGACCAAGGTTATTAGAGGACTGGGGGGTGTGCAATACCAAGATAGGTTATTACACTTGGGGCTATTTAGTTTGGAAAAACGAAGACTAAGGGGTGATCTTATTTTAATGTATAAATATATGAGGGGACAGTACAAAGACCTTTCTGATGATCTTTTTAATCATAGACCTGAGACAGGGACAAGGGGGCATCCTCTACGTCTGGAGGAAAGAAGGTTTAAGCATAATAACAAACGCGGATTCTTTACTGTAAGAGCAGTGAGACTATGGAACTCTCTGCCGTATGATGTTGTAATGAGTGATTCATTAATTAAATTTAAGAGGGGACTGGATACCTTTCTGGAAAAGTATAATGTTACAGGGTATATACACTAGATTCCTTGATAAGGCGTTGATCCAGGGAACTAGTCTGATTGCCGTATGTGGAGTCGGGAAGGAATTTTTTTCCCCATGGTGGAGTTACTCTTTGCCACATGGGGTTTCTTTGCCTTCCCCTGGATCAACATGTTAGGGCATGTTAGGTTAGGCTATGGGTTGAACTAGATGGACTTACAGTCTTCCTTCAACCTTAATAACTATGTAACTATGTACAGACCCGGCAAACAAAATGGTAACGCCGATGGACTAAGTCGACAAACGGAACTTCTACCAACCCCATAAACTTCGGTCATCCCCAAACCGATCCGTTAAGGATCAGACTGTGTATGCCGATCGCATCACTGAAAGGCGGAGCCGTGTTACAGAACCCCCCAGCACCCAGACTATGTTATGCAGTTATTTGTATATATAATAGGTTCCATGTGAGCTATATGTCCCTAATGCATCAGCCCACAGGCTGCGCCCCCTGGGCAGAGGAGACAAGATATCCCCCTTATGACCTCCCCCACATTTGTAATTCCCACAGTAAATATCAGCAGGCTCCGGCCCCCTGCGGCTATTGTAATGTATGTCTGGCCTGCCGGTTTTGAATGGACCTTCCCTCTGTATCTGTTGTTACATATATTCTGTGTTCTGTGAATAAAGTGTTGTGAGACTGGAAATACGTGGAGAAGCAGTCAGCTTTTATATGCTCTCATGTAATCAAGGGATTCCAGCCAGCGTCCTTCATTCAGACTCCAGCCAATGCAAAGTGGACCTCCTGAAACACGGGGTGGTACTGAAAGAGGTACCCCAGCTTGGTAGACCCCGTTACAGTAACAACAAGAGTGGTGTGGGGAGAAGCTGTTCATGAGTGGCACCGGACTAATCAGGCCTCTCTGTAGTCTCTGGCCGGGATGATTTTTATGGGGGTACTAGAGCCTCTTCTGTGTAAACACGTGCTGACAAATTCCCTTTAGACTCATTATCACGTCAACCAAAAAGAGGCAATACCAGGCTGTGCAGCACCTGAAGGAGCAAGCTGCAAAACACTCTCTCTCCTGACAGCCTAGGTGAGTCCTGCTGGAGCTTATGCTGCCTCCTATAAAGGTTACTGCATCGACAGATACCATTGATGTGTATGGAGGCATTTACATGGTAGTATACATGGAAGGGGATGCCTACAGTGTTATTATGGTAGCTGGGGGCCTGACGGAGACCCCACATCTGCCATAAGGATATGCCACTTCATAGGAGATGTGTATAATCCACAGGTAATCCTATAACATTGCTGTAGATTGTACGAGTGATGAAGGTCTGCACTCTGATGTAAGTGACATGACAGTATGGACTATGGAGGAAGGTTTCTTACCCTATGGTCAGACCTCCTGCAGGTGTAGTCGATGGTGTCTGGGCACCAAAATAGAAACCGGCTGTTGGCGCAGCTGAAAGAGGCTGTGTGAAGAAAGAAAAGGGAGTGCCGGCCTGATTTGTTGGCGCTACCGTAGAAGCAGGAGTTTGTGTTGCCGTACCGAAAGAAAAGCCTGTAGATGGCGCAGTTGGTGTCGCAGCTCCGACAAATGAAAAGCCGCCACCTCCTGTCGATGCCGTCGTTTTCGGAGTGCCAAATGTGAAGCCGCCAAATGGACTCGTCCACAAGTTAAAGCTGCTCATTTTTTATCCTGACGAGGAAAAGACAGAAACGTTACAGCAGATTATTCTCATTACTGCATCTAAAAAAGCAATTTACAAGATAATATATTCCAGAGACAAAAGCGGCAGCAATCCCCCCGAGAACAGAGGTTTGTGCCCCAGCACCCTATAGACAGGAGCGGCAGCAATCCCCCCGAGAACAGAGGCTTGTGCCCCTGCGCCCTATAGACAGGAGCGGCAGCAATCCCCCCGAGAACAGAGGTTTGTGCCCCAGCACCCTATAGAAAGGAGCAGCAGCAATCCCCCCGAGAACAGAGGCTTGTGCCCCTGCACCCTATAGACAGGAGCGGCAGCAATCCCCCCGAGAACAGAGGTTTGTGCCCCAGCACCCTATAGACAGGAGCAGCAGCAATCCCCACGAGAACAGAGGCTTGTGCCCCTGCGCCCTATAGACAATAGCGGCAGCAATCCCCCCGAGAACAGAGGCTTGTGCCCCTGCACCCTATGTGGAAGACGCACCAACATGGCAAAAGTGAGGATATATTCAGAGTGCTGTCACTGCGGCTCAGCTTTAACACTTTAATGACCAGGCCTAATTTGGCATTAAAGGGGGGACTGTATCCCCCCTAACTACACTATGTTCCAAATTATTATGCAAATGACGTTTTTCTCAGATTTTCCTAAATGGTCGGTGTAAATGACAGTCAGTCTAATAAAAGTCATCACCCGTTAGAGTATACATCGAATTTTATTGAAGAAACCTCCCAATTATAACAGTATAATCTCCAAAATGAATAAACACTCAAAATGCACTGTTCCAAATTATTAGGCACAGTAGAATTTCTAGACACTTGATATGTTTTAAAGAAATTAAAATGCTCATTTGTTGAATTTTCAGCATTAGGAGGTCACATTTACTGAACCAAAAAGCTATTTAACTCCAAAACATCCTAACAGGCCAAGTTACATGTTAACATAGGAACCCTTCTTTGATATCACCTTCACAATTCTTGCATCCATTGAACTAGTGAGTTTTTGGAGAGTTTCTGCTTGTATTTCTTTGCATGAACTCAGAATAGCCTCCCAGAGCAGCTGTTTGATGTGAACTGCCTCCCACCCTCATAGATCTTTTGCTTTATGATACTCCAAAGGTTCTCTATAGGGTTGATGTCAGGGGAAGATGGTGGCTACACCATGAGTTTATCTCCTTTTATGCCCATAGCAGCCAATGACTCAGAGGTATTCTTTGCAGCATGACATGGTGCATTGTCATGCATGAAGATGATTTAGCTCCTGAAGGCACGTTTCTGCTTTTTATACCATGGAAGAAAGTTGTCAGTCAGAAACTATATACTTTGCAGAGGTCATTTTCACACTATCAGGAACCTTTAAGGGCCCTACCAGCTGTTTCCCCATGATTCTGGACCAAAACATGACTCCTCCACCTCCTTGCTGATGTCGCAGCCATGTTGGGACATGGTGGCCATCCGCCAACCATCTACTACTCCATCCATCTGGACCATACAGGGTTACTCGACACTCATCAGTAAACAAGACTGTTTGAAAACGGTAATTAGTCTTACCGGTAATTGTATTTCCAGGAATCCATCCTGACAGCACCATTGGAGGACGTCCTTCTTACCCTCAGTGGGACAGGAGCAACAAGCGGTTAAAAGGACCCTCCCCACTCCACCCACCAGTGATTTTCTAAGTACCACATCTGGATGGATGCAAAAAGAGAGTTTATTAACAGTCATATACAAATGTTACATCACATTAGTCAATAGTATAAACTTGCAGTGGGAGGGAACTAATAGTGCTGTCAGGATGGATTCCTGGAAATACAATTACCGGTAAGACTAATTGCTGTTTTCCAGTTCACCATCCAGACAGCACCATTGGAGAAATACCAAAGGATGTTAAACTTGGGTGGGACTACTGCATGTAATACTTTTCTACCAAAAGCTAACTGATCTGATGAGACATCTAATTTATAGTGTCTAGCAAAGGTAGAAAGACTGGTCCAAGTCGCCGACCTACAAATTTGCTCAGCTGAGGCTCCCCCCTTCTCCGCCCATGATGTAGAGATAGCTCGGGTTGAATGGGGCTCTAAGAATATCTGGGGGATCTTTCCCTTGGTCTGTATACGCTAGGTTTATCATGGTTTTGATCCACCTAGCAATGGTTGATTTTGCTGCCTTGCAACCTCTAGTTGGACCCCCGTACTGTATGAACAAGTTAGTGTCCCGTCTCCAACCTTCCGTTGCCCCCAGGTATTTTAGAACAGTCTCCCTAACGTCAAGGTTATGGTAGACCCCTTCCTTCATGTTTCTAGGGTGTTGGCAGAATGAGGGAAGGATTATCTCCTGATTTATATTTGTTGAGGACACTACCTTGGGGAGGAAGGCTGGGTTAAATCTTAAGACTATCCTGTCGTCAAAGATCTGAAGATATGGGTCCTGAGTGGAAAGAGCCTGCATCTTCCCCAATCTTTTAGCTGACGTGATGGCAATCAGAAAGGCAGTTTTAAAGGAGAGATTGGCTATGCCCATATCTTCTGATAATAAGTACAGGGTTTTACACAGGGCATTAAGGACCAGGTTTAGGTCCCAAGGAGGAGTTGATTTTCTCACAAGTGGTCTCATTCTCTGCGTGGCCCTGGAAAATCTTGCTATCCAAGGATGGGAAGCTAGTGACGTATCAAAAAAAGACACTAAGCGCTGCAAACTGTACTTTTAAAGTACTAGGCCGGAGGCCCTTCTCAAAACCGGGTTGCAGGAAGTCGAGAATTCTGGGAATGTCAGGTTTTGAAGTATCCACAGAAACCTCTCCCAGAAAGGAACAATACCGCTTCCAGATTTTGTTATAAATCGCTGAAGTCACCGGCTTTCTGCTTGCCTGGAGTGTGGTAATGACTTCTTCTGACAGGCCTCTGGATCTTAGGGTTGGCCGTTCAGGATCCAATCAGACAGGTGAAGAGAGTCTGGGTCTTCGTGGAACACCGGCCCCTGTAGTAGAAGGTCCTGCCTGTTCGGTAATAAGATTGGTCTCTCTGTTGACATTCTGGATAGTAGAGAGAACCAGCTCCTTTTTGGCCACAAAGGAACCACCAGGATTACGGTTGCTCTCTCGTCTCGTATCTTCCTGAGAGTCTTCGGTATCAGAGGAAGAGGTGGAAATGCGTACAGGAGACCTTCTCCCCAATATTGAGACAAGGCGTCTACTGCTGTGGCTCCGTCTAGAGGATTGAGAGAAAAAAATGCTCTGGTCTTTGTATTTGACCTGGTGGCAAAAAGATCCACCTGAGGTGTTCCCCACTTCTGGCACAGACTGCTGAATATTTCTGGGTTCAGTTCCCATTCTCTGGGATGTACAGACGTTCTGCTCAAGAAGTCTGCTACTTGATTCTTGGCGCCTTCCAGGTGAACTGCCGAGATGGATTTGACAGATTTCTCCGCCCATCTGAAAATTTGGTCTGCTGGGTGTTGCAGCAGTGGATGTTTCGGACCTCCTTGGTGTCTTAGAAATGCCACTGCTGTGACATTGTCGGACATTATCCTTACGTGTCTGCCCCTGACCTGTGACTGGGCCTGGTATAACACCTTCCAGATCGCATACAGCTCCCTGAAGTTTGACGACCTTGCGGCAATCTGGGGAGTCCATTCTCCCTGGTAGTATGTCCTTTCTATATGACCGCCCCATCCGAATTGACTGGCGTCTGTGGTAAAGGTAACACAGGGATTGAGGATCCATGGAACTCCCTCTTAGGTTTTTCGGTGTGGTCCACCAGGTTGAGGACCTCTTTACTGATGGAGACACAATCATCTTCTTGTCTAGGGAACTCTGTTTCCTGTTCCAAGATTTCAAAACCTCTTTCTGTAATCCCAGTGAGTGGAATTGGCTCCATTTCACACAGGGTATGCTGTTGTGAATTCTGTTGTGGGTTCTGCTCTTGGGCTCCCTCCGGTGGTTATAAGTGGTAGTGCTGCTGTTTGTCCTTCACAACAGTCATCAGCTGCTTCCACTTTGGACGGGGCTATTTAGTCTGGCTCCTTCCTTTATTGAGTGCCAGTTGTCCATTGTTTTCTAGGGATCGACATCTCTGCTTGGTTTCTCCTTCTGGATTGTCCAAATCATCAAAGATAAGTCCTGGCTCTGTTTTTGCAGTCCACATGCGGTGGACTTAATAGTTCTGTGAATTGCTATGTTTTTTCTTGTCCAGCTTTGTCTGTGTTAAGATTTACTCAGCCAAGTTGGAAGCTCTGGAGTCACAGAGTTACCCTCCATGCCTTTAGTTAGGTGTGGAGATTTTTGTATTCTCTGTGGTGGATTTTGTAGTATTTTTTATACTGACCGCACAGTACTCTTTCCTGTCTTTTCTTTCTAGGTAGCGTGGCCTCCTTTGCTAAATTCTGTTTTCAGTCTGCGTTTGTAATTTCCCTCTCCTCTCACAGTCAATATTTGTGGGGGGCTGCCTTTCCTTTGGATATTTTCTCTGAGGCAAGATAGTATTCCTGTTTCTTTCTTTAGGTGTAATTAGTCCTCCGGCCGTGACGAGGTGTCTAGGGAGTGACAGGAACATCCCACGGCTACTTCTAGTTGATGTGTTAAGTTCAGGGTCTGCGGTCAGTATAGAGGCCACCTACTCCAGAGCTCGTCCATGCTGCTCCTAGGCCACCAGTTCATAACAGTACAACTGGCCAAGAATGAGTTAACCGCATCTCAAAAGGGAAAGAAAGTGCTGAGCCATTTTTTTTTCTGTACTCAGGAGTTAGGCGTTGACATGGATGTTCAGGGACTTGCTTCTTGGGTGGATCAACTTGCTGCTAGAGTACAGGGTATTTCTGATTATATCGTGCAGACTCCTGTTTTAGAGCCTAGAATTCCTACCCCCGATCTGTTCTTCGGGGACAGGTCCAAATTTTTGAGCTTTAAAAATAACTGTAAACTGTTTTTTGCTCTTAAGCCCCGTTCCTCTGGTGATCCCATCCAGCAGGTAAAAATTGTCATTTTTCTGTTGCGTGGTGACCCGCAGGATTGGGCATTTTCCCTGGAATCTGGGAATCCGGCCTTGCTTAATGTAGACACCTTTTTTCAGGCGCTTGGGTTATTGTATGATGAACCTAACTCAGTAGAGCATGCTGAGAAAACACTTTTGGCCCTGTGTCAGGGTCAAGAAACGGCAGAGTCATATTGCCAGAAATTCAGAAAATGGTCTGTGCTTACTAAGTGGAATGAGGATGCTTTGGCGGCAATTTTCAGAAAGGGTCTTTCTGAATCTGTTAAAGATGTTATGGTGGGGTTCCCCACGCCTGCAGGTCTGAGTGATTCTATGTCTCTGGCCATTCAAATTGATCGGCGCTTGCGTGAGCGCAGAGTTGTGCACACTATGGCGTTGTCTTCCGAGCGGAGTCCTGAGCCTATGCAGTGTGATAGGATTGTGTCTAGAGCGGAACGCCAAGGATTCAGACGTCAGAATAGGTTGTGCTTTTACTGCGGCGATTCTGCTCATGTTATTTCTGATTGCCCTAAGCGTGCCAAGAGAATCGCTAATTCCGTTACTATCAGTACTGTACAACCTAAATTTCTGTTATCTGTGACCCTGATCTGCTCATTATCATCATTCTCTGTCATGGCATTTGTGGATTCAGGCGCCACTTTAAATTTAATGGACTTAGAATTTGCCAGACGTTGTGGTTTTTCCTTACAGCCTTTGCGGAGTCCTATCCCTTTGAGGGGGATTGATGCTACACCATTGGCTAAAAATAAACCTCAGTTTTGGACACAGTTAACCATGTGCATGGCGCCAGCCCATCAGGAAGATTGTCGCTTCCTGGTGTTACATAATTTGCATGATGCTGTTGTGCTGGGGTTTCCATGGTTACAGGTACATAATCCAGTGTTGGATTGGAAATCTATGTCTGTGACTAGTTGGGGTTGTCAGGGGGTTCACGATGACGTTCCTCTGATGTCAATTTCCTCCTCCCCCTCTTCTGAAATTCCTGAGTTTCTGTCAGATTTCCAGGATGTTTTCGATGAGCCCAAGTCCAGTTCCCTTCCATCGCATAGGGACTGTGATTGTGCTATTGATTTGATTCCAGGCTGTAAGTTTCCTAAGGGCCGACTTTTCAACCTGTCTGTGCCTGAACATGCCGCCATGCGGAGCTATGTAAGGGAGTCTTTGGAGAAGGGGCATATTCGGCCATCTTCTCCATTAGGAGGGGTTTTTTTTGTTGCCAAGAAGGATGGCTCCTTGAGACCCTGTATTGATTATCGCCTCTTGAATAAGATCACGGTCAAATTCCAATACCCTTTGCCTTTGCTTTCTGATTTGTTTGCCAGAATTAAGGGGGCTAGTTGGTTTACTAAGATTGACCTTCGAGGGGCATATAATCTGGTTCGTATTAAGCAGGGTGATGAATGGAAAACTGCGTTTAATACGCCCGAGGGCCATTTTGAGTATCTTGTGATGCCATTCGGACTCTCTAATGCCCCATCTGTGTTTCAGTCCTTCATGCATGATATTTTTCGGAATTATCTTGATAAATTCATGATTGTATATTTGGATGATATTTTGATTTTTTCAGATGATTGGGAGTCTCATGTGAAACAAGTTAGGATGGTATTTCAGGTCCTTCGTGACAATGCCTTGTTTGTGAAGGGGTCTAAGTGCCTCTTTGGAGTACAGAAGGTTTCTTTTTTGGGCTTCATTTTGTCTCCATCATCTATAGAAATGGATCCGGCTAAGGTTCAGGCCATTCATGATTGGATCCAGCCCACATCCGTGAAGAGCCTTCAAAAATTTTTGGGCTTTGCTAATTTTTATCGCCGTTTCATTGCCAACTTCTCCAGTGTGGTTAAACCCCTGACCGATTTGACGAGGAAGGGCGCTGATGTAGCTAATTGGTCCTCTGAGGCTGTTTCTGCCTTTCAGAAGCTTAAGCGCCGATTTACTTCTGCCCCTGTGTTGCGTCAGCCGGATGTTTCTCTTCCTTTTCAGGTTGAGGTTGACGCTTCTGAGATTGGGGCAGGGGCCGTTTTGTCTCAGAGGAATTCTGATGGTTCCTTGATGAAACCGTGTGCCTTCTTTTCTCGAAAGTTTTCGCCTGCGGAACGCAATTATGATGTCAGCAATCGTGAGTTGTTGGCTATGACGTGGGCATTTGAGGAGTGGCGACATTGGCTTGAGGGGGCCAAGCACCGTATTGTGGTCTTGACCGATCATAAGAATCTGATTTACCTCGAGTCTGCCAAACGGCTGAATCCTAGACAGGCCCGATGGTCCCTGTTTTTCTCCCGTTTTGATTTTGTTGTCTCGTATCTTCCAGGTTCTAAGAATGTTAAGGCTGATGCCCTCTCTAGGAGTTTCTTGCCTGATTCCCCTTGGATTCTTGAGCCGGTTGGTATTCTTAAGGAGGGGGTGATTCTTTCTGCCATCTCCCCTGATTTGCGACGGGCTCTTCAGGAGTTTCAGGCTGATAAACCTGATCGCTGTCCAGCGGGGAAACTGTTTGTTCCTGACAGATGGACTAGTAAAGTGATTTCTGAGGTTCACTGTTCTGTGTTGGCTGGCCATCCTGGGATTTTTGGTACCAGAGATTTGGTTAGTAGGTCCTTTTGGTGGCCTTCTTTGTCACGGGATGTGCGTTCTTTTGTGCAGTCCTGTGGGACTTGTGCGCGGGCCAAACCTTGCTGCTCCCGCGCCAGTGGGTTGCTTTTGCCTTTGCCGGTCCCTGAGAGGCCTTGGACGCATATTTCTATGGATTTTATTTCGGATCTTCCTGTTTCCCAGAGGATGTCTGTTATCTGGGTGGTCTGTGACCGGTTTTCTAAGATGGTTCATTTGGTACCTTTGCCTAAGTTGCCTTCCTCTTCTGAGTTGGTTCCGTTGTTTTTTCAGCATGTGGTTCGTTTGCATGGCATTCCGGAGAATTTTGTGTCCGATAGAGGTTCCCAGGTTGTTTCTAGGTTTTGGCGGTCCTTTTGTGCTAAGCTGGGCATTGATTTGTCTTTTCTTCCGCATTTCATCCTCAGACAAACGGCCAAACCGAGCGAACTAACCAGACTTTGGAAACTTATTTGAGATGCTTTGTGTCTGCCAATCAGGATGATTGGGTGGCTTTCTTGCCATTGGCCGAGTTTGCCCTTAATAATCGTGCTAGTTCTGCTACCTTGGTGTCACCATTCTTTTGTAATTCTGGGTTTCATCCTCGTTTTTCTTCAGGGCAGGTTGAGTCTTCTGATTGTCCTGGGGTGGACTCTGTGGTTGACAGGTTGCAGCAGATTTGGGCTCATGTTGTGGACAATTTAGTGTTGTCTCAGGAGGAGGCTCAGCGTTTTGCCAACCGTCGTCGGCGTGTGGGTTCCCGGCTTCGGGTTGGGGATTTGGTCTGGTTGTCTTCTCGTCATGTTCCTATGAAGGTTTCTTCCCCGAAGTTCAAGCCTCGGTTTATTGGTCCTTATAGGATTTCTGAGATTATCAATCCAGTGTCTTTTCGTTTGGCCGTTCCAGCCTCTTTTTCCATCCATAATGTTTTTCATAGATCTTTGTTGCGGAAATATGTGGTGCCCGTGGTTCCCTCTGTTGATCCTCCTGCCCCGGTGTTGATTGATGGGGAGTTGGAGTATGTTGTGGAGAAGATCTTGGATTCTCGTTTTTCTAGACGGTGGCTTCAGTATCTTGTCAAGTAGAAGGGTTATGGCCAGGAGGATAATTCTTGGGTTGTTGCCTCCGATGTTCATGCTGACGATTTGGTTCGTGCCTTCCATTTGGCTCGTCCGGATCGGCCTGGGGGCTCTGGTGAGGGTTCGGTGACCCCTCCTCAAGGGGGGGTACTGTTGTGAATTCTGTTGTGGGTTCTGCTCTTGGGCTCCCTCCGGTGGTTATAAGTGGTAGTGCTGCTGTTTGTCCTTCACAACAGTCATCAGCTGCTTCCACTTTGGACGGGGCTATTTAGTCTGGCTCCTTCCTTTATTGAGTGCCAGTTGTCCATTGTTTTCTAGGGATCGACATCTCTGCTTGGTTTCTCCTTCTGGATTGTCCAAATCATCAAAGATATGTCCTGGCTCTGTTTTTGCAGTCCACATGCGGTGGACTTAATAGTTCTGTGAATTGCTATGTTTTTTCTTGTCCAGCTTTGTCTGTGTTAAGATTTACTCAGCCAAGTTGGAAGCTCTGGAGTCACAGAGTTACCCTCCATGCCTTTAGTTAGGTGTGGAGATTTTTGTATTCTCTGTGGTGGATTTTGTAGTATTTTTTATACTGACCGCACAGTACTCTTTCCTGTCTTTTCTTTCTAGGTAGCGTGGCCTCCTTTGCTAAATTCTGTTTTCAGTCTGCGTTTGTAATTTCCCTCTCCTCTCACAGTCAATATTTGTGGGGGGCTGCCTTTCCTTTGGAAATTTTCTCTGAGGCAAGATAGTATTCCTGTTTCTTTCTTTAGGTGTAATTAGTCCTCCGGCCGTGACGAGGTGTCTAGGGAGTGACAGGAACATCCCACGGCTACTTCTAGTTGATGTGTTAAGTTCAGGGTCTGCGGTCAGTATAGAGGCCACCTACTCCAGAGCTCATCCATGCTACTCCTAGGCCACCAGTTCATAACAGTACAACTAGCCAAGAATGAGTTAACCGCATCTCAAAAGGGAAAGAAAGTGCTGAGCCATTTTTTTTTCTGTACTCAGGAGTTAGGCGTTGACATGGATGTTCAGGGACTTGCTTCTCGGGTGGATCAACTTGCTGCTAGAGTACAGGGTATTTCTGATTATATCGTGCAGACTCCTGTTTTAGAGCCTAGAATTCCTACCCCCGATCTGTTCTTCGGGGACAGGTCCAAATTTTTGAGCTTTAGAAATAACTGTAAACTGTTTTTTGCTCTTAAGCCCCGTTCCTCTGGTGATCCCATCCAGCAGGTAAAAATTGTCATTTCTCTGTTGCGTGGTGACCCGCAGGATTGGGCATTTTCCCTGGAATCTGGGAATCCGGCCTTGCTTAATGTAGACACCTTTTTTCAGGCGCTTGGGTTATTGTATGATGAACCTAACTCAGTAGAGCATGCTGAGAAAACACTTTTGGCCCTGTGTCAGGGTCAAGAAACGGCAGAGTCATATTGCCAGAAATTCAGAAAATGGTCTGTGCTTACTAAGTGGAATGAGGATGCTTTGGCGGCAATTTTCAGAAAGGGTCTTTCTGAATCTGTTAAAGATGTTATGGTGGGGTTCCCCACGCCTGCAGGTCTGAGTGATTCTATGTCTCTGGCCATTCAAATTGATCGGCGCTTGTGTGAGCGCAGAGTTGTGCACACTATGGCGTTGTCTTCCGAGCGGAGTCCTGAGCCTATGCAGTGTGATAGGATTGTGTCTAGAGCGGAACGCCAAGGATTCAGACGTCAGAATAGGTTGTGCTTTTACTGCGGCGATTCTGCTCATGTTATTTCTGATTGCCCTAAGCGTGCCAAGAGAATCGCTAATTCCGTTACTATCAGTACTGTACAACCTAAATTTCTGTTATCTGTGACCCTGATCTGCTCATTATCGTCATTCTCTGTCATGGCATTTGTGGATTCAGGCGCCACTTTAAATTTAATGGACTTAGAATTTGCCAGACGTTGTGGTTTTTCCTTACAGCCTTTGCGGAGTCCTATCCCTTTGAGGGGGATTGATGCTACACCATTGGCTAAAAATAAACCTCAGTTTTGGACACAGTTAACCATGTGCATGGCGCCAGCCCATCAGGAAGATTGTCGCTTCCTGGTGTTACATAATTTGCATGATGCTGTTGTGCTGGGGTTTCCATGGTTACAGGTACATAATCCGGTGTTGGATTGGAAATCTATGTCTGTGACTAGTTGGGGTTGTCAGGGGGTTCACGATGACGTTCCTCTGATGTCAATTTCCTCCTCCCCCTCTTCTGAAATTCCTGAGTTTCTGTCAGATTTCCAGGATGTTTTCGATGAGCCCAAGTCCAGTTCCCTTCCATCACATAGGGACTGTGATTGTGCTATTGATTTGATTCCAGGCTGTAAGTTTCCTAAGGGCTGACTTTTCAACCTGTCTGTGCCTGAACATGCCGCCATGCGGAGCTATGTAAGGGAGTCTTTGGAGAAGGGGCATATTCGGCCATCTTCTTCTCCATTAGGAGGTTTTTTTTTGTTGCCAAGAAGGATGGCTCCTTGAGACCCTGTATTGATTATCGCCTCTTGAATAAGATCACGGTCAAATTCCAATACCCTTTGCCTTTGCTTTCTGATTTGTTTGCCAGAATTAAGGGGGCTAGTTGGTTTACTAAGATTGACCTTCGAGGGGCATATAATCTGGTTCGTATTAAGCAGGGTGATGAATGGAAAACTGCGTTTAATACGCCCGAGGGCCATTTTGAGTATCTTGTGATGCCATTCGGACTCTCTAATGCCCCATCTCTGTTTCAGTCCTTCATGCATGATATTTTTCGGAATTATCTTGATAAATTCATGATTGTATATTTGGATGATATTTTGATTTTTTCAGATGATTGGGACTCTCATGTGAAACAAGTTAGGATGGTATTTCAGGTCCTTCGTGACAATGCCTTGTTTGTGAAGGGGTCTAAGTGCCTCTTTGGAGTACAGAAGGTTTCTTTTTTGGGCTTCATTTTGTCTCCATCATCTATAGAAATGGATCCGGCTAAGGTTCAGGCCATTCATGATTGGATCCAGCCCACATCCGTGAAGAGCCTTCAAAAAATTTTTGGGCTTTGCTAATTTTTATCGCCGTTTCATTGCCAACTTCTCCAGTGTGGTTAAACCCCTGACCGATTTGACGAGGAAGGGCGCTGATGTAGCTAATTGGTCCTCTGAGGCCGTTTCTGCCTTTCAGAAGCTTAAGCGCCGATTTACTTCTACCCCTGTGTTGCGTCAGCCGGATGTTTCTCTTCCTTTTCAGGTTGAGGTTGACGCTTCTGAGATTGGGGCAGGGGCCGTTTTGTCTCAGAGGAATTCTGATGGTTCCTTGATGAAACCGTGTGCCTTCTTTTCTCGAAAGTTTTCGCCTGCGGAACGCAATTATGATGTCGGCAATCGTGAGTTGTTGGCTATGACGTGGGCATTTGAGGAGTGGCGACATTGGCTTGAGGGGGCCAAGCACCGTATTGTGGTCTTGACCGATCATAAGAATCTGATTTACCTCGAGTCTGCCAAACGGCTGAATCCTAGACAGGCCCGATGGTCCCTGTTTTTCTCCCATTTTGATTTTGTTGTCTCGTATCTTCCAGGTTCTAAGAATGTTAAGGCTGATGCCCTCTCTAGGAGTTTCTTGCCTGATTCCCCTTGGATTCTTGAGCCGGTTGGTATTCTTAAGGAGGGGGTGATTCTTTCTGTCATCTCCCCTGATTTGCGACGGGCTCTTCAGGAGTTTCAGGCTGATAAACCTGATCGCTGTCCAGCGGGGAAACTGTTTGTTCCTGACAGATGGACTAGTAAAGTGATTTCTGAGGTTCACTGTTCTGTGTTGGCTGGCCATCCTGGGATTTTTGGTACCAGAGATTTGGTTAGTAGGTCCTTTTGGTGGCCTTCTTTGTCACGGGATGTGCGTTCTTTTGTGCAGTCCTGTGGGACTTGTGCGCGGGCCAAACCTTGCTGCTCCCGCGCCAGTGGGTTGCTTTTGCCTTTGCCGGTCCCTGAGAGGCCTTGGACGCATATTTCTATGGATTTTATTTCGGATCTTCCTGTTTCCCAGAGGATGTCTGTTATCTGGGTGGTCTGTGACCGGTTTTCTAAGATGGTTCATTTGGTACCTTTGCCTAAGTTGCCTTCCTCTTCTGAGTTGGTTCCGTTGTTTTTTCAGCATGTGGTTCGTTTGCATGGCATTCCGGAGAATATTGTGTCCGATAGAGGTTCCCAGGTTGTTTCTAGGTTTTGGCGGTCCTTTTGTGCTAAGCTGGGCATTGATTTGTCTTTTCTTCCGCATTTCATCCTCAGACAAACGGCCAAACCGAGCGAACTAACCAGACTTTGGAAACTTATTTGAGATGCTTTGTGTCTGCCAATCAGGATGATTGGGTGGCTTTCTTGCCATTGGCCGAGTTTGCCCTTAACCCCTTCACCCCCAAGGGTGGTTTGCACGTTAATGACCGGGCCAATTTTTACAATTCTGACCACTGTCCCTTTATGAGGCTATAACTCTGGAACGCTTTGACGGATCTTGGCGATTCTGACATTGTTTTCTCGTGACTAGTGTTGAGCGATACCGTCCGATACTTGAAAGTATCGGTATCGGAAAGTATCAGCCGATACCGGCAAAGTATCGGATCCAATCCGATACCGATACCCGATACCAATACAAGTCAATGGGACTCAAGTATCGGACGGTATTCCTGATGGTTCCCAGGGTCTGAAGGAGAGGAAACTCTCCTTCAGGCCCTGGGATCCATATAAATGTGTAAAAGAAAGAATTAAAATAAAAAATATCGCTATACTCACCCTCCGACGCAGCCTGGACCTCAGCGAGGGAACCGGCAGCGTTGTTTGTTTAAAATTCGCGCTTTTACTTGGTTACGTGAAGTCCCGGCTTGTGATTGGTCAGGGCGGCCATGTTGCCGGGACGCGGACCAATCACAGCAAGCCGTGACGAAATTACGTCACGGCTTGCTGTGATTGGTCCGCGTCCCGGCAACATGGCCGCCATTAACCAATCACAAGCCGGGACGTCACGGGAGGCTGGACACGCGCCCATTTTAAAAAGCGCGCGTGTCCAGCCTCCAGTGACGTCCCGGCTTATGATTGGTCCGCGTCCCGGCAACATGGCGCCGTGACCAATCACAGCAAGCCGTGACGAAATTACGTCACGGCTTGCTGTGATTGGTCCGCGTCCCGGCAACATGGCCGCCATTAACCAATCACAAGCCGTGACGTCACGGGAGGCTGGACACGCGCGCTTTTTAAAATGGGCGCGTGTCCAGCCTCCCGTGACGTCCCGGCTTGTGATTGGTTGACCGCGGCGCAACCAATCACAAGCCGGGAGGCTGGACACGCGCGCATTTTAAAATTTTAAAATGGGCGCGTGTCCAGCCTCCCGGCTTGTGATTGGTTGATCGCGGCGCAACCAATCACAAGCCGGGACGTTACGGGAGGCTGGACACGCGCCCATTTTAAAATGCGCGCGTGTCCAGCCTCCCGTGACGTCACGGCTTGTGATTGGTTAATGGCGGCCATGTTGCCGGGACGCGGACCAATCACAAAGCCGGGACGTAATTTTAAAATCCTTAAGGACCTGAAATTACGTCACGGCTTGCTGTGATTGGTTGCGTCTCCCATGTGACTGCGACGCAACCAATCACAACGCCGGAACGTAATTTTAAAATCCTGAAGGACCTGAAATTACGTCACGGCTTGCTGTGATTGGTTGCGTCCCGGTCACATGGGCGGCACGCAACCAATCACAAGCCGGGACTCACGTAAAGGAAAGAAAAGAGCGAATTTTAAACAAAGAACGCTGCCGCTTCCCTCGGTAAGGTGCAGGCTGCGTCGGAGAGGTGAGTATAGCAATATTTTTTATTTTAATTCTCTCTTTTACACATTTTTACATTAATGTTGTTTCGATACCGATACCCGATATCACAAAAATATCGGATCTCGGTATCGGAATTCCGATACAGCAAGTATCGGCCGATACCCGATACTTGCAGTATCGGAATGCTCAACACTACTCGTGACATATTGTACTTCATGTTAGTGGTAAAATTTATTCGATATAACTTGCGTTTATTTGTGAAAAAAATGGAAATTTGGCGAAAATTTTGAAAATTTCGCAATTTTCCAACTTTGAATTTTTATGCCCTTAAATCACAGACATTTGTCACGCAAAATACTTAATAAGTAACATTTCCCACATGTCTACTTTACATCAGTACAATTTTGGAACCAAAATTTTTTTTTGTGACGGAGTTATAAGGGTTAAAAGTTGACCAGCAATTTCTCATTTTTACAACACCATTTTTTTTTTAGGGACCACATCTCATTTGAAGTCATTTTGAGGGGTCTATATGATAGAAAATACCCAAGTGTGACACCATTCTAAAAACTGCACCCCTCAAGGTGCTCAAAACCACATTCAAGAAGTTTATTAACCCTTCAGGTGTTTCACAGGAATTTTTGGAATGTTTAAATAAAAATGAACATTTAACTTTTTTTTCACACAAAATTTATTTCAGCTCCAATTTGTTTTATTTTACCAAGGGTAACAGGAGAAAATGGACCCCCAAAGTTGTTGTACAATTTGTCCTGAGTACGCTGATACCCCATATGTGGGGGTAAACCACTGTTTGGGCGCATGGCAGAGCTCGGAAGGAAAGGAGCGCCATTTGACTTTTCAATGCAAAATTGACTGGAATTGAGATGGGATGCCATGTTGCGTTTGGAGAGCCCCTGATGTGCCTAAACATTGAAACCCCCTACAAGTGACACCATTTTGGAAAGTAGACCCCCTAAGGAACTTATCTAGATGTGTGGTGAGCACTTTGACCCACCAAGTGCTTCACAGAAGTTTATAATGCAGAGCCGTAAAAATAAAAAATCATATTTTTTCACAAAAATGATCTTTTCGCCCCCAATTTTTTATTTTCCCAAGGGTAAGTAGACCCCCTAAGGAACTTATCTAGATGTGTTTTGAGAGCTTTGAACCCCCAAGTGTTTCACTACAGATTATAACGCAGAGCCGTGAAAATAATTTTTTTTTTTTCTCAAAAATGATTTTTTAGCCTCCAGCTTTGTATTTTTACAACGGTAACAGAATAAATTGGACCCCAAAATTTGTTTTCCAATTTGTCCTGAGTACGCTGATACCCCATATGTGGGGGGGAACCACTGTTTGGGCGCATGACAGAGCTCGGAAGGGAAGGAGCGCCATTTGGAATGCAGACTTAAATGGATTGGTCAGCAGCCGTCACGTTGCATTTGCAGAGCCCCTGATGTACCCAAACAGTACAAACCCCCCACAAGTGACCCCATATTGGAAACTAGACCTCCCAAGGTACTTATCTAGATGTGTTGTGAGAACTTTGAACCCCCAAGTGTTTCACTACAGTTTATAACGCAGAGCCGTGAAAATAAAACATCTTTTTTTTCCCACAAAAATGATTTTTAGCCCCCCAAATTTTTATTTTCCTAAGGATAACAAGAGAACTTGGACCCCAGAAGTTGTTGTTCAATTTGTCCCGAGTACGCTGATAACACATATGTTGGGGTAAACCCCTTTTTGGGCGCACGGGAGAGCTCGGAAGGGAAGGAGCACTGTTTTACTTTTTCAACGCAGAATTGGCTGGAATTGAGATTGGACGCCATGTCGCGCTTGGAGAGCCCCTGATGTGCCTGGACAGTGGAAACTCCCCAATTCTACCTGAAACCCTAACCCAAACACACCCCTAACCCTAATCCCAACGGTAACCCTAACCACACCCCTAGCCCTGACACACCCATAATTCTAATCCCAACCCTAATCCAAACCGTAAATGTAATCCAAACCCTAACTTTAGCCCCAACCATAACTTTAGCCCCAACCCTAACCCTAACTTTACCTCCAACCCTAGCCCTAACCCTACCCCTAACCCTAAACGTGACTGAAATGCGTGGCACTTAAATACGTGGCACTGAAATACGTGCAACTGAAATACGTGCAACTGAAATACGTGCAACTGAAATACGTGGCACTTAAATACGTGGCACTTAAATATGTGGCACTGAAATACGTGATACGTGGCACTGAAATACGTGATACGTGGCACTTAAATACGTGGCACTGAAACACGTGGCACTGAAATACGTGATACGTGGCACTTAAATACGTGGCACTGAAATACGTGATACGTGGCACTGAAATACGTGGCACTGAAATACGTGCAACTGAAATACGTGCAACTGAAATACGTGCAACTGAAATACGTGGTACTTAAATATGTGGCACTAAAATATGTGGCACTGAAATACGTGATACGTGGCACTTAAATACGTGGCACTGAAATACGTGATACGTGGCACTGAAATACGTGGCACTGAAATACGTGGCACTGAAGTACGTGGCACTGAAATACGTGGCACTGAATTACGTGGCACTGAAATACGTGGCACTGAAATACGTGGCACTATGACTGTCAGAAAATGTTCATTAAACGGTTAGGGGTGAGGTTAGGGGTAGAGTTAGGGTTAGGGTTTGGATCTCTTTATCACCTTGATGGTGGTGGGTGGCTTTTCAGTGTGTTTTCTGTTTTTTTTCGATAAAAACGCATGCGTTTTTAACGCAAACGCATGTGCTTAAAAACGCAAGAAAATACTGCAGGTTGTATTTCTGAAAATGAACGCATGCAGAAAAAAAACGCATGCGTTTGAAAACGCGACCACACCCGTACAAAAAACCGCATGCGTTTTCAATGTTAAATATAGGGAAAAAGCGCATGCGTTTTTTTGTGCAAGAAACGCTGCAGACAAAAACGCAAGTGTGAAACCAGCGACGCTTTTTATATCAAAAAAGTTTTTGCGTCTCCACATTTTGAGACCTAGAATTTTTCCACATTTTGGTCTACAGAGTCATGTGAGGTCTTGTTTTTTGCGGGACGAGTTGACGTTTTTATTGGTAACATTTTCGGACACGTGACCGTTTTTGATCACTTTTTATTCCGATTTTTGTGAGGCAGAATGACCAAAAACCTGCTATTCATGAATTTCTTTTGGGAGAGGCGTTTATACCGTTCCGCGTTTGGTAAAATTGATAAAGCAGTTTTATTCTTCGGGTCAGTACGATTACAGTGATACCTCATTTATATAATTTTTTTATGTTTTGGCGCTTTTATACGATAAAAACTATTTTATAGAAAAAATAATTATTTTGGTATCGCTTTATTCTCAGGACTATAACTTTTTTATTTTTTTGCTGATGATGCTGTGTGGCGGCTTGTTTTTTGCGGGACAAGATGACGTTTTCAGCGGTACCATGGATATTTATATCAGTCTTTTTGATCGCGTGTTATTCCACTTTTTGTTCGGCGGTATGGTAATAAAGCGTTGTTTTTTTGCCTCATTTTTTTTTTTTTCTTACGGTGTTTACTGAAGGGGTTAACTAGTGGGACAGTTTTATAGGTTGGGTCGTTACGGACGCGGCGATACTAAATATGTGTACTTTTATTGTTTTGTTTTTTTTATTTAGATAAAGAAATGTATTTATGGGAATAATATATATTTTTTTTTTATTATTTATTTAGGAATTTTTTTTTATTTTTTTTACACATGTGGAAAAATTTTTTTTTTACTTTTTTACTTTGTTCCAGGGGGGGACATCACAGATCATTGATCTGGCAGTGTGCACAGCACTCTGCCAGATCTGCGATCTGCTGTGCAGGGCTGCAGGCTTACCAAGTGTCTGCTCTGAGCAGACACTCGGTAAGCCACCTCCTTCCCTGCAGGACCCGGATGCCGCGGCCATCTTGGATCCGGAACCTGCAGCCAGGAAGGAGGTAGGAGACCCTCGCAGCAACGCGATCACATCGCGTTGCTCCGGGGGTCTCAGGGAAGCCCGCAGGGAGCCCCCTCCCTGCGCGATGCTTCCCTATACCGCCGGTACACTGCGATCATGTTTGATCGCGGTGTGCCGGGGGTTAATGTGCCGGGGGCGGTCCGTGACCCTCCTGGCACATAGTGCCGGATGTCAGCTGCGATATGCAGCTGACACCCGGCCGCGATCGGCCGCGCTCCCCCCGTGAGCGCCGCTGATCGGTGATGACGTACTATCCCGTCGGTGGTCATACGGGCCCACCCCACCTCGACGGGATAGTACGTCCGATGTCAGGAAGGGGTTAATAATCGTGCTAGTTCTGCTACCTTGGTGTCACCATTCTTTTGTAATTCTGGGTTTCATCCTCGTTTTTCTTCAGGGCAGGTTGAGTCTTCTGATTGTCCTGGGGTGGACTCTGTGGTTGACAGGTTGCAGCAGATTTGGGCTCATGTTGTGGACAATTTGGTGTTGTCTCAGGAGGAGGCTCAGCGTTTTGCCAACCGTCGTCGGCGTGTGGGTTCCCGGCTTCGGGTTGGGGATTTGGTCTGGTTGTCTTCTCGTCATGTTCCTATGAAGGTTTCTTCCCCGAAGTTCAAGCCTCGGTTTATTGGTCCTTATAGGATTTCTGAGATTATCAATCCAGTGTCTTTTCGTTTGGCCGTTCCAGCCTCTTTTTCCATCCATAATGTTTTTCATAGATCTTTGTTGCGGAAATATGTGGTGCCCGTGGTTCCCTCTGTTGATCCTCCTGCCCCGGTGTTGATTGATGGGGAGTTGGAGTATGTTGTGGAGAAGATCTTGGATTCTCGTTTTTCTAGACGGTGGCTTCAGTATCTTGTCAAGTAGAAGGGTTATGGCCAGGAGGATAATTCTTGGGTTGTTGCCTCCGATGTTCATGCTGACGATTTGGTTCGTGCCTTCCATTTGGCTCGTCCGGATCGGCCTGGGGGCTCTGGTGAGGGTTCGGTGACCCCTCCTCAAGGGGGGGTACTGTTGTGAATTCTGTTGTGGGTTCTGCTCTTGGGCTCCCTCCGGTGGTTATAAGTGGTAGTGCTGCTGTTTGTCCTTCACAACAGTCATCAGCTGCTTCCACTTTGGACGGGGCTATTTAGTCTGGCTCCTTCCTTTATTGAGTGCCAGTTGTCCATTGTTTTCTAGGGATCGACATCTCTGCTTGGTTTCTCCTTCTGGATTGTCCAAATCATCAAAGATAAGTCCTGGCTCTGTTTTTGCAGTCCACATGCGGTGGACTTAATAGTTCTGTGAATTGCTATGTTTTTTCTTGTCCAGCTTTGTCTGTGTTAAGATTTACTCAGCCAAGTTGGAAGCTCTGGAGTCACAGAGTTACCCTCCATGCCTTTAGTTAGGTGTGGAGATTTTTGTATTCTCTGTGGTGGATTTTGTAGTATTTTTTATACTGACCGCACAGTACTCTTTCCTGTCTTTTCTTTCTAGGTAGCGTGGCCTTCTTTGCTAAATTCTGTTTTCAGTCTGCGTTTGTAATTTCCCTCTCCTCTCACAGTCAATATTTGTGGGGGGCTGCCTTTCCTTTGGAAATTTTCTCTGAGGCAAGATAGTATTCCTGTTTCTTTCTTTAGGTGTAATTAGTCCTCCGGCCGTGACGAGGTGTCTAGGGAGTGACAGGAACATCCCACGGCTACTTCTAGTTGATGTGTTAAGTTCAGGGTCTGCGGTCAGTATAGAGGCCACCTACTCCAGAGCTCGTCCATGCTGCTCCTAGGCCACCAGTTCATAACAGTATGCATGCCGTCATAAAGCCCAGAATCCTCATTGCCTCTCTTATGGAGGAGGTACTCCTCCTGAATTGATATATGTGCCTGATCAAGGCCTCCTGTCTGTCTTCTGGTAAAAAAGATGTTCTGACATTGGAGCCTAATATGACCCCCAAAAATTTCATTCTGGAATTTGGGACCAGGCAAGATATCTTCCAATTCACAATCCACCCCAGGTCCTGTAGGATGGAAAGTGTGAAGCTGCAGTCTATTTTGAGAAGTTTCTCAGATCTCGCCATTATCAGAAAGTTGTCCAGATATGGCACTATGGTCACATTCTGGTTCCTTAGATAGGCCACAACTTCTGACATTAGTTTGGTGAATATTCTGGGCGATGAAGCAAGCCCGAAGGGGAGACATCTGAACTGGTAGTGATACATTATTCCCTTGTTCATCAGGGCAAATCTCAGAAACTTTTGGTAGGAAGTGTGTATTGGGACATGGTAGTATGCATTGCTTAGATCCAACGTGCACATCACCATGTCCTTGTCTATGAGAGGCGTTGTGGACTTTATAGATTCCATCCTGAATCTTTTGTACCGGACCCACCTCTTTAGGGGTTTTAAATCTATCGTTATCGATCGTTCGGGAGTCCCCCGGCGTTTTTTTTATTGAAAATAAGTGAGAGTTATGGCCCTTGCCTCTTTCTGAGATGGGTACTGGGATTATTGCGTCTAACTCTATCAACTCCTGGATGTTTGTCCACATAGAGGAGTCTGAGAGCGGACAAGGTCGGGTTACAACAAATCTTTCTGGGGGACTGCTGGAGAACTCTAGCTTGTACCCCTGAGCAATTACCTGCAGAATCCAAGGATTTTGGGATACTTTCTGCCAACCCCCTAGAAATTTTTGTAACCGACCACCCACCTTGATGTCATTTATTTGGCTTTCCTGCACCTGCACTTGGGAAGATGGAGTCTCTACCCTTTCCACACATGGGATAAGACTACCTCCCAGTCTTCCCTTTCCCCCTGTAGTCTGTCTTCTGACTAGGTCAGGATCTACGAAAGGGCTGGTACTTTTTTGTATTTTCCTCAGGGAACCCCTTTTTATCTGAGGCTTTTTCTAAAATGTCATCTAGAATAGGCCCAAATACTTTATTCCCTGAGAATGGGATTCCACACAATTTATTTTTTGATTGGATATCCCCCGACCAAGTCTTTAGCCAGATAGCTCTTCTGGCCGCATTGGATAAGGACTCGCTTCTGGCGGCGAAGCGTACCGATTCTGCTGAAGCGTCTGCCATAAAGCCTGTTGCGAGCTTAAGTAACGGTAGAGATTTGAGAATAACATCTCTGGAAGTCTTAGCTTTGAGATGTTCCTCCAAATCATCTATCCATAGATGCATTGACCGGGCTACCGATGTTGCAGCTATATTGGCCCGTATTATTGCTGCGGAGGATTCCCAAGTTCTCCTGAGCAGTCCATCTGCTTTGCGATCCATTGGATCCTTAAAAGCGGAGGAGTCCTCAAATGGAATTGAGGTCTTCTTCGCCACTTTTGCCAACGGAACATCAATCTTGGGAACTTCATCCCACACTTTTTAATGTCCTCCGGATTATAAGGTAAACGGAGTCTGCAATCTCTGGGTACTACTAGTCTCTTCTCCGCTTCCTGCCATTCTTCTAGAATCATGGAACGGATGTGATTGTTGACTGGAAAAACCTTTGTGACCTGGGCATGTAATCCGCCAAACATTTCATTCTGGATCGAGGTCTCCTCTGGCGTGTCCTGTAACTGCATGGTGTTATGAACTGCATGAACAAGCTCATCTGTATCTGCCGCCGAGAAGAGATATCTCTTTCCTCTGCCCAATGATCCGTCTCTTTCCTCCTGGTCTGAATCCTCCGAAATTTCTCCTTCGTAAGAGGGACTAGACTCTCTTGGCCTTTTCCGTGATGTTTGCGGTTCTGACTGGCTTGTCTGGGGAAGATTCAAGCTTGAGATGGATGCCTGAACCTCTTGACGAATCATTGTCCTCATACTGGCTAATAATGCAGTCTGTTCATCACCCACAATTTTAGATGTGCACGACTTGCATAGTGGCTTCCGCCAATTTTCCGGAAATTTAGCAGTACATATCGGGCATTTATTTTTCCCTGATTTTTTCCTTTCGGATGTGGGGATAGGAGGCTCTGCCTAGGATAGAAATACATAGATACACCTTGTAGATAGGGAAGTAGGGGGAGGGATGAGCATTGTGGTATGGCTTAGTATAGCCTACTCACGTGCCCCTGAAGCTGGTCAGTCCCCTCAGGTCTGGCTGTTTCCTCCATAGTGAGGACAATTTACCATATAGCCGAGTGCTCCTTTTGTCAGGATGGCCGGCGGCATAAAGACCCCCATAAGACGTTTATATAGGATTTACCTGGTTGATCCTGCCCTCCTTACCGCCGCTGCGGTTTACCGTGTTGCCCTGCCCCGAGGCCGGCGCTGCTGCCGGCGCCATTCTCCCATTGTTGCCGCGACCGGAAGTGATGCGGCCGGAAGTGACGTGGCGGCTGGACCCAGAAGCCACCTGGAGCTGATGGGGAACGCTGCGGCCGCATGCTGGAACCGGCTGCCGCAATCACCCCCGGCAGAAAGCGCCCAGACCGAGAGCTCCCTGAGCGGAGGAGACGGACCCAACCCCAGGAGCAGCGCTGAACTGGGGAGGCTGAGGGACCCCCCATAACAGGTATCAGCCGCAGATGTCTTGCGGCAGGGAAGGGAAAGGCTGGGCCCCCCGATCCCCACCATCTGCACAGCACCGTCGGAGGAAAAGCTTGCCGTTCCTATCCACAGTGGGACAGGAAAAACACTGGTGGGTGGAGTGGGGAGGGTCCTTTTAACCGCTTGTTGTTCCTGTCCCACTGAGGGTAAGAAGGACGTCCTCCAATGGTGCAGTCAGGATGGTGAACGGGAAAATTAGTCTTCATGCATGTCTGGGCCAGCAACCGTTTCTGCTTGTGAACACTGGTTAGGGGTGGCCGAATAGTAGGTTTATGCACCACAGCAAGCCTTTGAAGGATGCTACACCTTGAGGTTCGAGGGACTCCAGAGGCACCAGCAGCTTCAAATAACTGTTTGCTGCTTTGTAATGGTATTTTGGCAGCTGCTCTCTTAATCCAATGAATTTGTCTGGCAGAAACCTTCCTCACTATGCCTTTATCTGCATGAACTATGTCTGCGCTCTGGTTCAGTCACAAATCTCTTCACAGTATGATGATCACTCTTACGTTTTTGTGAAATAGCTAATGTTTTCATGCCTTTTCCAAGGCCTTGCACTATTTAACACTTTTCAGCAGCAGAAATATCCTTTTTATTTTCCATATTTTTTTAAACCTGTGGCCTGCTTAATAATGTGGAACATCATTTTTAAGTAGTTTTCCTTTAATTTGAATCACCTGGAAAAATAATTATCACATGTGTTTAAGATTGATTTCAGTGATCCATTGAGGCCTGAGACACAATACCATCCACAAGTTTATTTGAAAAGCAAAACAATTAAATCTTTATAACACAAATCAAATTTGCATAATAATTTGGAACACAGTGTATTTATATGTGCAGGTAACTCTTTCAAGGACAAGTGCAGCAAAACCTTTACATGGCCAGTCCACTCTCAACCTGTGATTGAATTGATATATAAATGGATATGGAAGATCTGAAACCTCCGTCACTCCGGCTCTATTCCTCACCGGCCTCCTGCTGGACGGATGGCTCCTTTGCCTTAAGTCATAGCACAGAGGCCGTTAGTTAAGCAGAAGTCCGTGCACCCCCCAGGTTGTACACAAAGTCAGACCCCGGGAGCCCCAGGAAAGAACATGGACTTTTTAGTTCATGTCCAAATTAAAAGGGTCACATTCATTGTGATGTGAAGAGTCCAGTAGTAGACGCCTTCTTAAGGAAGAACAGTCTTCCCCAGAGCTGAATGTCCACAGGAACGCTCTATAGAACGAACTGGCTGCTCACTGGCTACACATGTTATATACAGGTCCTTCTCAAAAAATTAGCATATAGTGTTAAATTTCATTATTTACCATAATGTAATGATTACAATTAAACTTTCATATATTATAGATTCATTATCCACCAACTGAAATTTGTCAGGTCTTTTATTGTTTTAATAC
The DNA here is from genome assembly GCF_051348905.1 of Ranitomeya variabilis. Lineage (NCBI taxonomy): Eukaryota > Metazoa > Chordata > Amphibia > Anura > Dendrobatidae > Ranitomeya > Ranitomeya variabilis. Next base: position 194,106,496 of record NC_135233.1, read on the forward strand.
TGATGATTTTGGCATACAACTCCTGATAACCCAAAAAACCTGTCTCAATAAATTAGCATATTTCACCCGTCCAATCAAATAAAAGTGTTTTTTAATAACAAACAAAAAACCCATCAAATAATAATGTTCAGTTATGCACTCAATACTTGGTCGGGAATCCTTTGGCAGAAATGACTGCTTCAATGCGGCGTGGCATGGAGGCAATCAGCCTGTGACACTGCTGAGATGTTATGGAGGCCCAGGATGCTTCAATAGCGGCCTTAAGCTCATCCAGAGTGTTGAGTCTTGCGTCTCTCAACTTTCTCTTCACAATATCCCACAGATTCTCTATGGGGTTCAGGTCAGGAGAGTTGGCAGGCCAATTGAGCACAGTAATACCATGGTCAGTAAACCATTTACCAGTGGTTTTGGCACTGTGAGCAGGTGCCAGGAAGCATGAAGTGCTCCAAAATCTCCTGATAGCTAGCTGCATTGACCCTGCCCTTGATGAAACACAGTGGACCAACACCAGCAGCTGACATGGCACCCCACACCATCACTGACTGGGTACTTGACAGTGGACTTCAGGCATTTCCTTCTCCCCAGTCTTCCTCCAGACTCTGGCACCTTGATTTCCGAATGACATGCAAAATTTGCTTTCATCAGAAAAAAGTACTTGGGACCACTTAGCAACAGTCCAGTGCTGCTTCTCTGTAGCCCAGGTCAGGCGCTTCTGCCGCTGTTTATGGTTCAAAAGTGGCTTTACCTGGGGAATGCGGCACCTGTAGCCCATTTCCTGCACACGCCTGTGCACGGTGGCTCTGGATGTTTCCACACCAGACTCAGTCCACTGCTTCCTCAGGTTCCCCAAGGTCTGGAATTGGTCCTTCTCCACAATCTTCCTCAGGGTCCGGTCACCTCTTCTCGTTGTACAGCGTTTTCTGCCACATTGTTTCCTTCCAACAGACTTACCATTGAGGTGCCTTGATACAGCACTCTGGGAACAGCCTATTTGTTGAGAAATTTCTTTCTGGGTCTTACCCTCTTGCTTGAGGGTGTCAATGATGGCCTTCTTGACATCTGTCAGGTCGCTAGTCTTACCCATGATGGGGGTTTTGAGTAATGAACCAGGCAGGGAGTTTTTAAAAGCCTCAGGTATCTTTTGCATGTGTTTAGAGTTAATTAGTTGATTCAGAAGATTAGGGTAATAGGTCGTTTAGAGAACCTTTTCTTGATATGCTAATTTATTGAGACAGGTTTTTTGGGTTATCAGGAGTTGTATGCCAAAATCATCAGTATTAAAACAATAAAAGACCTGACAAATTTCAGTTGGTGGATAATGAATCTATAATATATGAAAGTTTAATTGTAATCATTACATTATGGTAAATAATGAAATTTAACACTATATGCTAATTTTTTGAGAAGGACCTGTATAAGGGTGGACGCGTCCTTGTGCCCGGGCCAGGCAATGCCTGAGCAGTGTGGGGTCGAGGTCAGCGGGAACGTACCACACTGCAGTGCCATGTTACTGAAGACACGGTGTAAGCAAATCCGCAGACAGTGACTTCAACAACATGGCGCCAGATATCACAGGACGCGCTGCCAGCGCCATTTTATGAAAAAAAAAATTGTCCAACATCACCATAGCAGTGCAGACGTCTCCATTATCGCTATCTGGTGCCATTTTGTGTTAGAACCTGCATAAAACGTATCAGTAAAACCGCTCAGCGCCCGGCCTACATGGGTCTATATACCGCTCAGCGCCCGGCATACACGGGTCTATATACCGCTCAGCGCCCGGCATACACGGGTCTATATACCGCTCAGCGCCCGACGTACACGGGTCTATAAACCGCTCAGCATACACGGGTCTATATACTGCTCAGCATACACGGGTCTATAAACTGCTCAGCGCCCGGCATACACAGGTCTATAAACCAACCGCTCAGCGCCCGGCGTACACGGGTCTATAAACCGCTCAGCGCCCGGCGTACACGGGTCTATAAACCACTCAGCGCCCGGCATACACGGGTCTATATACCGCTCAGCGCCCGACGTACACGGATCTATAAACCGCTCAGCGCCCGGCATACATAGATCTATATACTGCTCAGCGCCCGGCATACACGGGTCTATATACCGCTCAGCGCCCGACGTACACGGATCTATAAACCGCTCAGCGCCCGGCATACATAGATCTATATACTGCTCAGCGCCCGGCATACACGGGTCTATATACCGCTCAGCGCCCGGCATACACGGGTCTATAAACCGCTCAGCGCCCGGCATACACGGGTCTATATACCGCTCAGCGCCCGGCATACATAGATCTATATACCGCTCAGCGCCCGGCATACACGGGTCTATATACCGCTCAGCGCCCGGCATACACGGGTCTATAAACCGCTCAGCGCCCGGCATACACGGGTCTATAAACCGCTCAGCGCCCGGCATACATAGATCTATATACTGCTCAGCGCCCGGCATACACGGGTCTATATACCGCTCAGCGCCCGGCATACACGGGTCTATAAACCGCTCAGCGCCCGGCATACACGGGTCTATAAACCGCTCAGCGCCCGGCATACATAGATCTATATACTGCTCAGCGCCCGGCATACACGGGTCTATAAACCGCTCAGCGCCCGGCGTACACGGGTCTATAAACCGCTCAGCATACACGGGTCTATAAACCGCTCAGCGCCCGGCGTACACGGGTCTATAAACCGCTCAGCGCTCGGCGTACACGGGTCTATAAACCGCTCAGCGCCCGGGGTACTCGGGTCAATATCTGGTTAGGTGCAATACACAAGGGAAATTAAGCCACACTTCTAAAAAACGCAGGAGTCCAGATTCTCAGAATATGTGTGCACTGAGGCATCAGCATGGTGGCGGAGGACGGGCAGGTGGGACGTGTCTGCCAATACTGCGGCACCACAGACAGGGCGCCTCCTGTGCTCCGCCAGGACCGGACAGAGGGTAACACCCGGGAGCCCAATATAACACCCGGGAGCGCAGCCTACCTACACACGGCGGAGCAACTGAAGTTAACTGTTACACTAGTGATGTGTCGTTCGTGAACGAGCCGACACAAAGAGCCGGCTCCCTGCTGTGAACGAAATGAGAGTTACACACGGCTCCCTTCGCAACAAGCAACGCCCTGACGTCAGGCACGTAACCACACCACGTGATCCCGTGAGGCCCTTGTTCTAATACACTGAGGTGCCCGAACAGCGCCTGTAAGGATCGTGGCGGGAGAGCGGTTACCACAATCGTCCGGACTCCTGTGTGTGCTCCAGGGGAAGCTGCGGCTCTGCGGAACTCCTAGTTCATAACTTCTTTCTCTAAGATCATAAAGGCACATGCCGTGGTCGTCCTCGGTACCGGAGCGGAAGCTGACTGTTACCATAGTAACCATGTTGCTGTGGAAACACTGGGGACCGCTCCGGACACACCGGCGGGACTCACGGTACCTGCGGTAAATGCGCACCGTGTGACTGGAGGCAGATGATTAGAGACACGTAATAGCCGGGTCACTTATCTTTTCGTGCTGTTCACATGTGTAACTAACGTTCCTCCCCGGGATTGTCCGGGGCTTTGTCCTGTGTGATGTCCCCGGTGTCAGGTCAGGGGTCACCGTGCGCTTCTTACAGTCCTTGTAGAGGGGGGGTTTATAGTCCCTTCACTCTGTGCCCCCCCCATATAGCATTATTAGGGGGCGCGGTAACATGAATACATGTTCCCATTGCCGAGTTCCCCTGTAGCTGGGCCGCTACATTACAGGACATTCAGCGGATCCTGCCCCCTCCCTACACACTGGGCGCGGAGCAGGAAGCACTGTCAGTGTGTGTCCGCTTATGCCCCCTCCCTACACACTGGGTGCGGAGCAGGAAGCACTGTCAGTGTGTGTCCCCTTATGTCCCCTCCCTACACACTGGGTGCGGAGGAGGAAGCACTGTCAGTGTATGTCCCCTCCCTACACACTGGGTGCGGAGGAGGAAGCACTGTCAGTGTGTGTCCGCTTATGCCCCCTCCCTACACACTGGGTGCAGAGGAGGAAGCACTGTCAGTGTGTGTCCGCTTATGCCCCCTCCCTACACACTGGGTGCAGAGGAGGAAGCACTGTCAGTGTGTGTCCGCTTATGCCCCCTCCCTACACACTGGGTGCAGAGGAGGAAGCACTGTCAGTGTGTGTCCGCTTATGCCCCCTCCCTACACACTGGGTGCAGAGGAGGAAGCACTGTAAGTGTGTGTCCGCTTATGCCCCCTCCCTACACACTGGGTGCAGAGGAGGAAGCACTGTCAGTGTGTGTCCGCTTATGCCCCCTCCCTACACACTGGGTGCGGAGGAGGAAGCACTGTCAGTGTGTGTCCGCTTATGCCCCCTCCCTACACACTGGGTGCGGAGGAGGAAGCACTGTCTGTGTGTCCGCTTATGCCCCCTCCCTACACACTGGGTGCGGAGGAGGAAGCACTGTCAGTGTGTGTCCGCTTATGCCCCCTCCCTACACACTGGGTGCAGAGGAGGAAGCACTGTCAGTGTGTGTCCGCTTATGCCCCCTCCGTACACACTGGGTGCGGAGGAGGAAGCACTGTCAGTGTGTGTCCGCTTATGCCCCCTCCGTACACACTGGGTTTCGAAGGAGGAAGCACTGTCAGTGTGTCCGCTTATGCCCCCTCCCTACACACTGGGTGCGGAGGAGGAAGCACTGTCAGTGTGTCCGCTTATGCCCCCTCCCTACACACTGGGTGCGGAGGAGGAAGCACTGTCAGTGTGTGTCCTTATGCCCCCTCCCTACACACTGGGTGCGGAGGAGGAAGCACTGTCAGTGTGTGTGCGCTCAGCGATGGGTATGGCGCCATCTGGGGGGCAGAAGCCGTGAAAAACCCTCTCTGCCTCCTGTTTGGGGGATCTGGCCAGCATCCTGCCCCTCAGAGCAGCACAAGCAGCTGACACACCGTGCGGTCCAGGGCCTGCCTGGTAGTGGGCTGCCTTGTCTGCTACTTTAACAGTATCGGTGTTCTCAAGACCCCCATACTGTTAAGAGTTGTGATGGAGCACAAAGTCGCTGACTCCGTCACTTGCCCCAGCAGTCACAGGTATCATTAGAAATATTGTTCTTGTAGTAAATCTTCCTTTCCTCCATCCAGGGTAATAATAATAAAATATCCCATCTGGTTCATGGGGACTGAGACAACATGGGCCTGTTTGATTTCAAATGCCAGGACTAACTATCAGCCTCAATCCGTGCGGTCTATCAGAGGTGGCCGGTCTCTTGGGTAAGGAGCGCAGTGCAACTGACACACAGTGCGGTGTATCAGAGGTGGCTTTTCTCCTGGGTGAGGAGTGCAGTGCAGCTGACACACAGTGCGGTGTATCAGAGGTGGCCGGTTTCCTGGGTGAGGAGCGCAGTGCAGCTGACACACAGTGCAGTCTATCAGAGGTGGCCGGTCTCCTGGGTGAGAAGCACAGTGCAGCTGACACACAGTGCGGTCTATCAGAGGTGGCCGGTCTCCTGGGTGAGGAGCACAGTGCAGCTGACACACAGTGCGGTCTATCAGAGGTGGCCGGTCTCCTGGGTGAGGAGCACAGTGCAGCTGACACACAGTGCAGTCTATCAGAGGTGGCCGGTCTCCTGGGTGAGAAGCACAGTGCAGCTGACACACAGTGCGGTCTATCAGAGGTGGCCGGTCTCCTGGGTGAGAAGCACAGTGCAGCTGACACACAGTGCGGTCTATCAGAGGTGGCCGGTCTCCTGGGTGAGGAGCGCTGCAGCTGACACAGTGCTGCCTATTCTGCGCCATTCATTCCTCGCACCATATTTGTATTTTGGATACTTTCTCTGTATTGTCTGATAATAGACAGAGGCTTCACCATAAAGGGTCATGAGTAGTGATGAGCGAGCGTGCACGGTTATCGTGTTATCTGAGCATGCTCGGGTGTTAGCAGAGTATCTCGGGCGTGCTCGGATATTATGTTCTAGTCCCTGCGGCTGCATGATTCGCGGCTGTTCGTCAGCTGCAACACGTGGGGACTGCCTGTTTGTTAGCCGTGAAACATGCAGCTGTGGGGACTTAAACATGTTATCTGAGCACGTCCAAGATACTCTGATAACACTCGAGCATGCCTAAAGAACGCGATGTCTGAGCATGCCCGAGATACTCTGCTAACACCCGAGTGTGCCCCAATAACACGATGTCTGAGCACGCCCGAGATACTCTGATAACACCCAAGCGTGCCCATGAACGCGATGTCTCCGCACGCCCGAGATACTCTGCTAACACCCGAGTGTGCCCCAATAACACGATGTCTCCGCACGCCCGAGATACTCTGCTAACACCCGAGTGTGCCCCAATAACACGATGTCTGAGCACGCCCGAGATACTCTGCTAACACCCGAGTGTGCCCAAAGAACGCGATGTCTGAGGAAGCTCGCTCATTACTAGTTGTGATTTAACATGAAAGTTGATATCGTCCAATAAACGGCGCCATGCACCAAAACACCAAAATAATGCTCCAAAGTTTGAAGTGTAAGTTGTTGGTGTGAAGTAATCCTACTCATAGGGTGTGTAAACTGTAGGTCCAGGCGGTGTCATGGTGCACCAGGTGTATCAGACAACTGCAACCACATGGGACTGTCCAGTCTGGCTGCTGATATTGATAATGAATCCCCCGGTCTCTGATGTGTTCTTTCAGAGCAGAGGTGCACAACCATGTCCCATTGTGCCGTTCTGTGTGGGCCCCAACCCTCTTACTCCAGATAGATGTAGATGACTTCCAGGTGGCTCTTTAAGGCCCATACAATGGAGGTCGCCTCACTCCCCCATGGCCGTGCCCTCTCATTACTGCTGACTGTGGTATAGGAGAGCCTAAGGGTATGTGTCCACGTTCAGGATTGCATCAGGATTTGGTCAGAATTTTACGCAGGTAAAATCCTGACCAAATCTGCACCTGAGGTCACTGGCAGGTCAACTGCGTTGTCCTTGCGTTGTTTCTGCATTGTAAGGACATGCGTTCTTAAAAGACGTGCCACATGTCAGTTTACGTGGGTCTGCCGCATGCGTCTTTTAATGCATAGTGGGAGATGGGATTTCACGAAATCCCCTCCACTATGCTGTAACATCTGGATGCTCTACGCAGCATCAAACATGCAGTGTTTCCTGAATGTGGAAACATACCCTTATTATTGCACTGTCTACATTCAGGCATTTATTGTATATAATGTAGATATACCGGGAATGTGACCATTAAACAGACCAAGACAGAGACACAGTGACAAATCCCCTGCTGCAATTAATAAGTAAAAGCCATAGTGCATATAGATCATAGGGACTTGGTAAACACTGTTCTTGATGATGAAAAAAAAGCGTAAAACCCGTCCCACCAGTGCCAAGGTGCCCCACAATGGGGATGGCCAGTGTGAACATGTTCCTATTTTGCATCTATACCATCTTAAGGCCCCGTCTCACATAGCGAGATCGCTAGCGAGATCGCTGCTGAGTCACAAGTTTTGTGACGCAACAGCGACCTCAGTAGCGATCTCGCTATGTGTGACACGTACCAGCGATCAGGCCCCTGCTGTGAGATCGCTGGTCGTGTCGGAATGGCCTGGGCCGTTTTTTGATCGTTGAGGTCCCGCTGACATCGCTGAATCGGTGTGTGTGACACCGATCCAGCGATGTCTTCACTGGTAACCAGGGTAAACATCGGGTTACTAAGCGCAGGGCCGCGCTTAGTAACCCGATGTTTACCCTGGTTACCAGCGTAAATGTAAAAAAAAAAAAAACAGTACATACTCACCATCTGATGTCCGTCAGGTCCCTTGCCGTCTGCTTCCCACACTGAGCGCCGCAAAGTGAAAGTACAGCACAGCGGTGACGTCACTGCTGCGCTCTGCTCTCACTGTACGGCGGCACTCAGAGCGGGAAGCAGACGGCAAGGGACCTGACGGACATCAGATGGTGAGTATGTACTGTTTGTTTTTTTTGGTAACCAGGGTAAACATCAGGTTACTAAGCGCGGCCCTGCGCTTAGTAACCCGAAGTTTACCCTGGTTACCCGGGTGCTGCAGGGGGACTTCGGCATCGTTGAAGACAGTTTCAACGATGCCGAAGTCGTTCCCCTGATCGTTGGTCGCTGGAGAGAGCTGTGTGACAGCTCCCCAGCGACCACATAGCGACAAAACAGCGACGCTGCAGCGATCAGCATCGTTGTCTGTATCGCTGCAGCGTCGCTGTGTGTGACGGGGCCTTTACACACAGGATCACTTTTTCTGGTTTAGTTTCCGGCTCCAGCATTTAGTGCAGGTAAGACTGTGGCCTCCATTCCTTTGCTGGACATGACATAGAGCTTCCCATCACTGGGTGTCCATGTTCAGGACCCACTGCGGCCCTTATTCACACGGACGTCACTATGATGCATGGTAAGGCTTTAATGCTAGAGGTTAGGACCATCCCGATCGTGGTTCACCTTGGCGCAGGGACGGTTTTTCCGTATTTTTTTTAACAAAGTTTACTCATTTGCTATGTTATATACACGCTATGGCCGTTATGTATGCTGTATGACTCATGTATGCGTTGTGGCTGTTAGATATGCGCTGTGGCTGTTATATATGCACTATAGCCGTTATATATGCGCTGTGGCTGTTATATATGCATTATAGCCGTTATATATGCGCTGTGGCTGTTATATATGCTCTGTGGCTATTATATATGCACTGTGGCTGTTATATATGCGCTGTGGCTGTTATATATGCACTATAGCCGTAATATATGGAAAAAGGAGAAAATGGAGCAACTAGGTATCGATAGTAAAAACAAGTATTTTTTATTATTAGTAACCGTAACAAATATATAACCAAGAGTAACACCAAAATATTACATGGGATAAAATTACAGGATAGAAACAGACATACCCAGAAATTCCATCATTGCACATGCCCATATGAGTACAGACAAGAAATCTTTAAGTAAAGTGTCAGTGCATATAACCTTATTACAATGGTAAGATTGCCATTCCAAGCAAGTTTTTTATAGTAATGGCAAGAAAAGAGCATCAGGGAGGCAGAGCTTACCAAGGGCACAGCAAGAGGACCCTGGGCCAGGTGTAGGCAGACCCCGACGCGCGTTTCGCGTGGCAGAAGCATCGCTTTATCAAGGGGAGTAAAGATACTAAGGAGAGCAGGACCTTTTATGGCCATGTGACCGGATATGTGATGTCCGTATGGCCAATAGTGATGGTTATAACGGCGCATGCGCACCGCATCGCTCAGGTGCCGTACAGTGCATCGGAGCGTGAGACATTCCTGCGCACACCCGGGGGCAGAGAAGCTGAACCCCAGGTGTGCGAGGAAGGCATAATAGATGCGCCAATGCATGCTGGAAGCGCAGAACGTCGGGGCGCATGCGCACTACCACAACACCGCCAATTATGTGAGATAAAGGGAAGGGAGTTGTGATGGTGTAATATGCTATGTGGGTATCATTTTTGTGTATATTTCTATTTTACTGATTATCATGGTGTTACTGTATCTTGTAGGATGAGTTGTTATTTGCCATCTGCTAATATGCTAATGACATGTTGACCTAGCTTGTTGAAAAAATGAGCCCCTGAGACCTTCCCCCTCCTGGCCTGTGAATGAGGGTGGAGATTTGTAAATATCAGGGAGGTGAGACACAGAGATCAGTTTTGTGTGGAACCTTGGTGTGAAGAACATATCAGAGAGAAAGAAAAGAATATGGACTGTTATCCTCTGTGCTGGATTGTTGGACTTTTATCCTGTTACTGAAATGCATTCGTGTTCTGGAATATTTTATCCTTTGTGTGATGGATCGTATATATGGACCTTTCGTGTTTTGCCTAAATAAAGGTCTTGGAGTTGTTCACTATTCTCTTGCTCTGTTGATTGTGTGATACCGGAGAAGGAACCCGTGACAACTGGTGGCAGCAGTGGGATCAACAGCGCGTAACCTAATGGAGAACTACCCACAGAGTGAGTACAGAAATTGGACTGTATCCAGTTGACAGGAGAGAGCCAGAGACCTGGGCCTGAACTACCAGAGACTGACTAAAGGGGCCTTAATCGATCTACTAGTGGGTGCTAGCCAGACCACTTACTCCCATATGTCTGAATGACGAGCACTGGAGACGAGGACCCCCACCCCAAAAAGCCAGTGGGTGGTGTGGTACGAAGAAGAGATGGCGGTTCTGGGCCCAGGCGTCTCTCAGGAGTACAAGCAGGAGGCTGGCCGCCGGGCACAGCGGAGACAAGAAGCAATGGAGCTTGAAAGAGGGAGTAACGCAATGTGGAATGTAAACCCAATGATCCAGGAGCCTGTACGGATCACCCGGACAGAGTTTAAGCCATTTGATGAGGCATCCGGAGATGTGGAGGGGTTCTTCAAGGACTTTGAGCAGCAGTGTGCTGTGATGGAGGTGCCCCACTCTGGCTGGATGCGTTTGTTAGTGGGACTCCTGAACGGTAGCCTGGCGGAGGCTTACCGAACCATTGACTCACAGCGGAATCGGGATTATAACATTGTAAAGCAGACTATCCTGGATTACCATGCTATCACCCCAGACTCATATAGGGCCAAGTTCAGAGACCTCCCATGCACTACGGGGGGATCGTTTAGGATGTATGCACATAAGATGACATAAGGCCGAGAAGCAATAACCAGAAATGGTTTTGCACTTGTGCCGCACCAAGGCCTAACACTGATACCCTTTGGGGAGATGGAGCAAAAGATTGCCCTGAGGAGGACATTTTAGCAAACTGGACGCCTTCACAATAGTGATGTGTCGTTCGTGAACGAGCCGACACAAAGAGCCGGCTCCCTGCTGTGAACGATGGGAGCCGGCTCTGCAGCGTGAGTGAACCGAATCTTTTTTTTTTTTTCCTTGTCTGGCGCCTGCAGCCTATCAGATTCAGCAGCTCAGTGAAGTGTGACTGTGACTCATGTGGGAGGAGCAGACAGCAGAGAGGGAGATGTGAGTCTGTGGAGTGTAAAGAAATGCATGGGAGTCCAGTGAAAATCAGTCCCCAGGAAGGCATTCACCTCACACAAGTACCGCAGCTGTGCAGCCTGTAGCCTCCCGTCAGGCCAGGCTTGTGCTGGAGAGGTGGCCATGCTGTTATTATCAGCTCCCTCTAATAACGGCTGCAGTTCTGTGCCATCTCCAATTATCTGACACTCTGCAGCTCTTCTTGTCTTTACACTTTTGCAACCTTTTTAATGCACCCAAAATATCTGCAAATCATGTTGATTAACCCCTTCATGTTGCAGCTATTGTTCTTTTTCTGCCACACCTTTCAGGAGCCTTTTTAAGGGCTTGTTCACACGATCCTTTTTTCGCTGCGGATTTTTCAGGTCCTGATTTGTGAAAACCACAGTGCAAACCCTGCGGTGGTTTTCACTGCGGTTTTCAGTCCTTTTTCTACTGAGGATTCCACTGCGGGTTTCCACCTGCATTTTCCTATTGGTGCAGGTGGAAACCCGCTGCGAAATCCGCAGAAAGAATTGACATGGTACTTCTTTTTTTCCACTGAAAATCCACGCTGATTTTCAAGCCGAAAAAAGGATAGTGGGCACAGCGGATTTCGTTTTCCATAGGGTAACATTGTACTGTACCCTGCATGGAAAACATCTACGGATCCGCAGCTGCAAATCCGCTGCGGATCCGCAGCGAAAACCGCATCGTGTGAACATAGCCTAAGGGCTTGGGGTTTTGTGTTTCTTTTTTTGCAGGACAAGTTTTAGTTCTGAATGAGCCCATTTTACCATATAATGTCCTGAAAAACCAGGAAAAAAAAAGTTCACAGTGAGGTAAAATGAAGGTGGGGAAGCAATTCCACCGTATAGTTTGGGGGATTTGTTTTGCGTAGTTCAGAGTGCACGGTTTCATTTGAGGTGGTCTCACACGTGGCATCACAGGAGGCTGGGGCTGCACTCGCTTCTCTGCAGCGTCTCGCCACATTGATCACCTACAGTAAGGGTACCGTCACACAGTGGCACTTTGATCGCTACGACGGTACGATCCGTGACGTTCCAGCGATATCCATACGATGTCGCTGTGTCTGACACGCAGCAGGGATCAGGGACCCTGCTGAGAATCGTACGTCTTAGCAGATCGTTTGAAACTTTCTTTCGTCGCTGGATCTCCCGCTGACATCGCTGGATCGTTGTGTGTGACAGCGATGTAGCGATGTGTTCGCTTGTAACCAGGGTAAACATCGGGTTCTAAGCGCAGGGCCGCGCTTAGTAACCCGATGTTTACCGTGGTTACCATTGTAAATGTAAAAAACAAACAAACACTACATACTCACCTTCTGATATCTGTCACGTCCCCCGGCGTCTGCTTCCCGCACTGACTGTGAGCGCCGGCCGTAAAGTAAAAGCAGAGCACAGCGGTGACGTCACCGCTGTGCTGTGCTTTACGGCCGGCACTGACACAGTCAGTGCGGGAAGCCACCGGTGGGGGACGTGACAGACATCAAAATGTGAGTATGTAGTATTTGGTTTTTTTACATTTACAATGGTAACCACGGTAAATATCGGGTTACTAAGCGCGGCCCTGCGCTTAGTAACCCGATGTTTACCCTGGTTACCCGGGGACCTCGGCATCGTTGAAGACAGTTTCATCGATGCCGAAGTCGTTCCCCTGATCGTTGGTCGCTGGAGAGCAGTCTGTGTGACAGCTCCCCAGCGACCACACAACGACTTACCAACGATCACGGCCAGGTCGTATCGCTGGTCGTGATCGTTGGTAAATCGTTTAGTGTAACGGTACCCTAAGGACAGGCCATCAATGTTAGTCATGGACAATCTCTTTAAACTTGTTCTATCTGTAATACTACCTCAATCATATTTACTGTAACTTAACTGTTAATAAAGTTGGTATGTAACTAGGGTTGCAGTGCCATATTCTGTTTGACTTGCTGGGATTTGTAGTGCTGTGCACCACCAGCAGGAGAAGTTGATACCATGGTATAGTAGCATTTATACATTTCTGTTCCACGTTGTGTTGAAATAAACTGAGTTTACTATTCCGTATGCTTTGCACAGTGTGTGTGTGTGTGTGTGTACAGTGTATACATTGTGTATGTGTACAGTGTGCGTGTAAGGCTACTTTCACACTAGCGTTGTTTGGTGTACGTCGCAATGCATTGTTTTGGAGAAAAAACGCATCCTGCAGAATTATCTGCATGATGCTTTTTTTCTCCATAGACTTTCATTAGCGACGCATTGCGATGTATGGCCACACGTCGCATCCGTCGTGCGACGGATGCGTTGTGTTTTGGTGGACCGTCGGCACAAAAAAAGTTCCATGTAACTTTTTTTGTGCGTCACGTCCGCCATTTTCGACCGTGCCCCCTCCTCCCCGGACCTTACAATGGGGCAGCGGATGCGTTGAAAAACTGCATGCGCTGCCCCCGTTGTTCATTTCTTTCACAACGTGCGTCGGTACATCGGGCTGACGCATGGCGACGGCCCCGTACCGACGCTAGTGTGAAAGTAGCCTTAGCACAGTGCTTGCAGCATGCCTTTATTTGTATGAATTACAATCTTATACAGCACCAACATATAGCACAGCACTTACTAATTCAGAAAGGACGTGTACAAAAAACGGCACATATTACAAAGTAATACAGGTTAGGCTGGGTTCACATTGCGTTAGTGGCGTCTGTTAGACGGACTATGTTACACAGCAGCATAAACGCGGTGTAACGCAGTCCGTTACGGCCACCATTGACTCCAATGTCGGACGCATCACTAGCGCCCACCCACAATGGGCGTGCACTAGGGATGTGCCGTCATTGAGTGACGGACCCTGAGATGCGGGCTGCAGCGTTTCCGGGTCCGTCACTGCTAGCGCAGATAGAGCTAGAAGATGCTCTATCTGCGCTAGCGCAATGTAAACGTCGGCACTTGCGTTAACAGCAGCCCGTTACCGTATGTGCTGAGCGGGCTGCTGCTAACGCAGTGTGAACCCAACTTAGGACTACAACCGAGTAGCGCGGGCTCTGTTCACAAGAGCCAACAATCTGCGGAAACAGCAATGCTAAAAACCAGTCTTTACTGCTTCACTAGATACTTATACAGGTGTATCATGAGGCTGTCACTTTACAGGCAAAGACTGGGAACGATGACAGTGTAAAATCTAGTTTTATTTAAAAAAAGAGCCGGTTCACGAGCCGAAAGAGCCGGCTCTTTATAGTGAGCGGAGCCGAAAGAGCCGGATCACCAAAAAGAGCCGGACTGCCCATCACTACTTCACAATGACAGTTCTGCTGTTTGTTCAAGCTGTGAGTCACTCGTTTTTAATCTGCATAACCCCACCTATTGTAACCCTCCCCCACCCCTCTTTGTTCCAATGTGCACTACTGAGTGCCAGGAGGCGGTGTGCGAGAGGGAAATTCAAAACACAAACAAGCGAGCAGCTGTCTTCCCTTAGCTCTCCTGATGCCAGGTATAGACCCTGCTGCCTTCCTACCACCATGCTGCCCGCCGCTGCTCCAGCAGCAGACTGAAGAGGACTGCCACCGCACTGCTTTATATAGGCCAAGGACCCATTGTGACACGTGAGGGTTCCAGCCCATTGTGACACGTGAGGGTTCCAGACCATGGCCAAGGGCCCATTGTGACACGTGAGGGTTCCGTGAACAGATTCTGTCTAATGCAGGCAGGGCACCTGGTTGCTAGAAAGCATTAGAATACTCACACAGGTGGAGATATGTAGCGTATTCAAGATCAGCACAGACACGATTTTTCCTTTCTTTAAATACATATACACTAAATTTAAAAGTCAGTGGTCCACAAGAGGGAGACAATGTTTTACAAAAGAAATCATGCTGTCACAAATGTGGTATGTATGGTAGTCATGTAAGTGGATGTCTGCAGCGGATGTTCTACTTGATTAGGACTAGGATTCCAGCGCTTCTGTCGCAGTGTCTGACATTATACACAACCGTTCCAGACAGTTTATATCGAAGATGTGAAAAGTGTTTGAAAAACGTAGATGTTATATTATCAGTGAACTTAGTGGCAGATACGCTGTAGGACGAGCTCATTATCACGCTGTGCATTTTATTCTATATGTGTATGATAAATTTATGTGTGTGGACTTATAATGCATAGAATATAATACATGTTGCTACCACTCTAAAGCCTCCTGACTTGTATTTTACCAATTTTTCCAGTGTTAATTAAATGGATTAATCAGGTTGTAAATGGAGCGCCCTCATGGGCAGTGGGGTACTCGGTACCAGGTCCGTTGGTTCACAGGGGGATGTCACGGTGGCTGACCCGGTCCATGGCCCTGGACGTCCGTGTAAAAGGGAAAGGTCTTTAAAGGGGAAACGTTCGTGACGCCAGCTGTGGTATTCGGTCAGGGTGACCGACGCTGCTTTAAGGGGTCCGCTGGCGTGATGTTATGGCAGCTAGATGGTATACCTTCCCTCAGGTGAAGTATGTCCCCAGGGCTTCCCAGTGTGTAGATGGTGGATGGTGAGAGGCGCCGTGAAGAACGAGGACACAAGGTTGCAGTCTCTTTACCTTTACTGAAGGCTTCAGCATCCACAGTCCATGGTACCAGACCACTGGGCAGGTAGAGTCCGGCCAGTTTGGAGGCAAATCCAGAGTCCCCTTATCCAGATGGAAATCAGTAGCCTTCCTCTAGCGCCATGGTACTGTAGTACCTTACTGCTAAGGGTCTCATAAGGTCCTCACAGATGTTGTAGATGTTATGTCTCTGTCCCCCAGATAGATAGGACAAACCCGTATGACCGGTGGCTTGAGGCGTTTTACAGGGACTCTATCATGCCCCAGCCTCTAAGAGGTGCCACCTTGCCTCCTGGTATAGGGGCGGACAGGTAACATGAAATTAGCTGTCCTGCCGGTCTCTGGAGCAAGGCATAAAGGACTGTTTCTCCCTCGGTGTTCCGGCTACCGGGATCTTGCGCCTCAGAAGAAGGCAGCCTGTGCAGGGCAGAACTCCTCTGATATCCACTTCTTTGCTACGACTTCTTCACCCTCTCTACAATACAGTTCTCCTTCAATGTCTCTTTGAAAAAGCTGCCACACTCAGGGCAGGCACAGCTCCGTGTCCTTCTGTCTCGATCTCTGAAAGGATCCCACCCCTGTCAGGGACCAACTACTTGAGCGAAGCTCAGTCAGCAACTAACTTCCTCCCCAGGCAAGCAGTTTTACCTATGTGTGAGAAGTGCCCTAATAAATAGGAGCATAGCTCCCCCTGGTGGCTTGGAGTGCGAAATGTGTTGCATGTTTGCGATACCTGGATTCAGTTGTCCTTCTTTGCCTCCAAACGTAATATCACTCCCCCCTAGAGGAAAATGACATTACTACAACGACCAGGACTCTGGGGCGCTGCACTCTCCCAGGACCCTGGTGCGCTGCATAAACATGGATGGTGGTATAGGAGATCGATATTAGATTGATTGGCGTCTGGCTCTTGTCACTCCCAGTGATTATTGTTTAAATCTTTGTATTGGACATGAAATATTTTTTATTGATTGTGCTAGGTTTGACATAGTTTAAAAAAAACAAAAACGCTAGCAACTTCATTATTATATAGAGTGTAAAAAGAATTACTGGAAAAATACAGTAAAAATAGACAGGAAAAAGCAATGGGAGGACTCTTACAAAAACCACCACTTGCTCCAAACTGGCAGAAAAATATTCAAGACTGAGAAAATGGCGCAAAAGATTTCTGAAATCATCTTCTTCTTGACTCGGTGGGTTCACCGTAGTGGGTGCACAACTCTTAGGCTATCTGCACACAGAGCTTTTTGCTGAGTTTTTGTAGCAGAAAGTTCTGAGGAGTTTTGACTTCAGTTTCTGCTCCAAAATCTACTTGTGCACAGGCAGTTTTTCATAGTATAAGCCTTTCCCGGAATTTAGGAGGGAGTGAATTGTATTTGTTCACTGATTGTTTAGCATGAATTCCTGTCTGTTACCTGTGCCATTCTTATTAGGAAAATGAGCTCCATCAATGTCTGTGCCATCAAGTCTACAGCTTGTATGCCTTGACCAGCCATAGAAGGTGCATAACGCTGTGCCAGATCTGTGCACATTCAGCATTTGGGAGCTCAAGTATTGGAACTAATTGAGCAACTTGCAACACTAAGATCCATTGACCATATGGACAGCAGTTTGCTTTATTCTCTGAAGTATTTGCATAAGAAAATCCAATGACGGATGACATGGTCAGAATACCACAAATTCTCCATTAAATGTCATCTGCTTAATCCAGCAGAAGGTACGGTGCCACCTCAAAGACATTAGAGTGCACAAATGCCAGGTTCACAGCACCTGGTGGCCCTCTGCTAATTATCAGCGGGGGCCGCATAATGACATGGCAGTGGTTATGGTGGTAGTGGTGGGCAAAGCCCAAAATTCTAATGGGCATGCTTTATCTGGCATTGTAAAGTGATGGGGAATATGTATTCCACTATCTGGCTAACTATTTGGCATGAGGGAGGGAACTCCCAAATGTAGGAGTGAAAGCCCTCACAAATGTATGATACAGGGCCACCTGAGGGCCCTTACCAATCTCAGGTTTCACGCCACTTGCTGGCACTCTGCTAATTGTCAGCGAGGACTGCATGATGACATGGCGGTGGACATGGTGGTGGCTGGAAAAGGACAAAATTCAAATGGGCATGTTTTATCTGGCATTGTACAGTGATGGGGAATATCTATTCCACTATCCGACTATTTGGAATGAGGGAGAGACCTCCCAAATGTAGGAGTGTAAGCACTCCCTAATCTATGATACAGGGCCACCTGAGGGCCCTTACCAAACTCAGGTTTCACAGCACCTGCTGGCCCTCTGCTAATTGTCAGCGAGGGTCGCATGACTTGGCGGTGGACATGGTATTAGTGGCAAGCGATGCCCAAAATTCAAATGGGCATGTGACAAGCCCACCAGGGCCATGGGGTACTTGGAACTGGGTCAGATAGTTCTTTGTGGAAGTCACGGGGCCGTGACCTGACTCCATGGCCCTGGCTGTGCCGTAAAATGGGGAATATGTATATGGGATTTAATGTGACGAAGCCTGCTTGTCAGGCGATACGCGTGGGCATCGCCCTACAATACCAGGTTGTATTCTTATGGAGGGTTTCCTCCTTATATATTTCTGAGATCTAGCTCGGTATTTACATTCATGGGTTACAATTAACCCCTCTCTCCCCCTCCCTTCCCCTGCTTTGGCTCTCTTTTGTGTATACGACGTTCTGGGCAGCTCTTTGATATATGCTTTGCATAGTTTGCATGGTTGCGTTAATCAGGTATATTCTGTGCTGCCCGACATTGGTGTATTCCTATATATCTCCCCATGAGCCATTAGTTTGGGGTTGGTTTTTTTTGGGGGGGGTTACACTATATATTGCTATTTGATCTCTATGTCCTGTGCATTTTGGATGGTGTGTATTTTTTAATTATGTTTTAACTGTTTGTGATGTTTCTGTATTGTTCAATAAAATCAGCTTGTTATATTTTTACAAATTTTTGTGTAGCATCATTGGTGTGCGAGCCTTGGCAGTAATGCTTTTTCTTTTTGGCTTTGCAAATTTGTTTATTACTGACTTTGCACCCATGATTTGCTTTATTATTATATGGTAGTGCGCCCAATTTCTTGATTATTTGAAAGCAGTAATCCAATTCTCAGATGAGCCGGTATTGTAGCGAGGTTCTTAGCCGCCTTTGGCATTACAGCTGTTGGCTTTAAATACTCCATACTTCACTCCTCCAGTTATTGAAGACACCGAATAATATCCCTAACAGGGCCATGAAGGTACAACCATATCAAGATATCAAAAAGAACACCCTCACACTGGGCCAAAAACAATAGAAATATATACATTTTATTGACACATACATAAAACAATACATAAAAAACAATGCATAAAAAATTTGGGGCAGTAACCACTAGTGCAGCAGCAACAGTGGGACCCACACAGGAAACAACCTCTGTATAAAGATGTATACCGCAGTAACATGAAGGTAATATAAGGATAATATCCAGCTCAATACTACATAAGTATAGATAGGGCGCAAAAAAAAGTACGTGTGGAGCATGTAAAATATCAAAGTAACTGTTTACATAAATCATAACATATAAATGTATATACAAATATCCACAACACACCCATAAGGGAGAAAAAGTCAGCTAAACAGCCTAACACGAACCATGTAAATACAGCATAGATATAAAGTATGAGTATAGTTACCAGGAGGAAGGACCCGGGGACCCACCACACCCGACGCGCGTTTGGCACTGAAATGCTTCGTCCAAGGGTGGTTGGGTACTGGCCAGATAGGGGTTATATATCGGTCATGACCAATGGCAAAGAAGTGGAGTTAAGAAGGAAGTCCCGACACCTGTGATAGAACCCTGTGATACGATAACATACCTCTGTGATGGTAGAAACCGAGCGCCGTGCATATAGAAGGACACAGAGCGAACCCGGAAGTAAATGAGTGTCATACTGAGTTCGCAGCGCAAGCGCACAATAAAGCAGCAACCGTTGCTACAACAATAGCGCAGCAACGCTGGGACCAAAACTGGAAGTGAATCGGCGCCCTTCCTAAGTACATAGCGCAAGCGCACACTAAGGAGACAACAGTTGCTACAACACTAGCGCAGTGGGGCCAGGACAATATATCCAGATAGAAAGTGCACCGGAGGCTTGTCAAGATCAGAGCGCAGGCGTACAACTACAGAGCGACCGTGCAAGCTAGTAAGTGTGCATAATAGCGGCCAGAGCACAAGCAGCGCATGCACCAACATGTAGATCAATTAGGCAGGTGAAGTCATCGCTGACAAAAGATGAATGATGGCCAATCTAAGAACACAAGGCAAGCGCAGAGTAAGGCAACAAACATAGTAACATAAAACCGCTGAAAACAATAAGTCATAATATGAGATAAACCAATACTACAAAGTGCAGACGCATAGCTGACAAAGAATAATTAATGCCATGCAAATAGATAGTATGAAATACAGATATGTATATATAAGCCATAGTGGCCAAGAACCTACATCGCACATGTGCTAATGCAAAGTCTAAAGAAATAATGTAACGCGGTAACTGACAACCATCAAAGGGCAGATAAAACAAGTTTAGCCACCTGGAAAAAATATATTATACAACAATAAAAATAGTTAGAATGTGATATAAAAACACAAGTGTGACAAGCATAAAATAGTGCATAAAAATGTGCAAAAAGTGAACAGCAATGAAACGCATTGAGTACACACCTGCAAATGTGCATAATAAATAAAGGGGATAATAATAATAAAAAGGTGACAGCAAGAATAGTATATAAGTATAAATGCTAAAAACAGACAAGTTTAAATATTCATAAGTGACATATAGGTAATATAGACAGTAAGTGAACACCCCTACGGAAAGCATAATAGCAACACTAAATAGTGCAAAGCAAAAAAAAAGAGATCTTAACATCTTGTAGAATAAAAACCGTGGCTGGATATACGAAATGTGCATAGCGTCAGGAAACAGGAGCCGACAAAAAAGGGGACTGACACTGAAAACCACTGAAGAGACGTACTTAAATTCAGCCAAAGGTAATGACCCCTATCAAAACAAAATTAAAAGACAAATAAGGATAAATATAAAAATATTTATTAAAAAAACAGAATAAAAACGACAAAAGGCAGCATTGAAGAAAAAGGAATGGTGACTGGAACAGAATAATTATGTGGACAAGAAATCTGTCTTCACCAATAACCCTACGCATTTCATCCTAACATTATAGCTGCCTTGTGTCATCAGGGCCTAGCCAAAGCAGTAATCCAATTCTCAGATGAGCCGGTATTGTAGCGAGGTTCTTAGCCGCCTTTAGCATTACAGCTGTTGGCTTTAAATACTCCATACTTCACTCCTCCAGTTATTGGTAAAGTCTGAGCTGAGAGGCTCGGCTCAATAGACCAATAGCAGTAGGCTCAATCCTACTGCAGCAAAAGAACCAATCAGCTGCAAGCTGAGCTAAGCAGCCCGCCCCCGCCCACCCCACATGGGCACAAGCCCACCCCTGCAGGGAACGTAAGTATTAAGGGTTGTTGATAAGGCTTGAATTGTTGAGTCTCGGACAATTCTTTTAAGACATCAAAATAAATCTTGCAATAATTTTATTTTAATTACCAGCAAACAGAAGGGGAACCACAGTCAGCTGAAACCGGGCAGCAACTTTGTTCAGGGATCCCTAGTCTGCCGAAAAGGCAACCTGAAGGCAATAAAGGAAACACATTGAGTGACAATATATCTCAGGTATACATAAACGCACCAGTCTAAACTAAACACTGACAACACAAAGGTGCTGCTTTAAGAAGTGCACCCTGGGCTTTGATAGTCCAGTAGGCCAGGCATTGTAAGTGGCCAACCCAGGGGTGGATTAAGAGTAGCCAGGGCCCTCGGGCAGTTTAGAAGTCATGAGGGCCCCCCAGGTGTTATGATTGAACTGGTGGTTAGGAGCACTAGAAATGACCAGATGAGCAAACCAGCAATACAGGACGAGCTCTGGGAAGTGGGAGCTCTGCTGACCGCAACCCCTAATCCTATCACAACAACTAGAAATAGCCGTGGAGCGTTCCTGACTCTGCCTAGACCCCTCTTCACAGCCTAAGAGCTAACTACCCCTAAAGATAGAAAATACAGCCTACCTTGCCTCAGAGAAATTCCCCAAAGAAATAGGCAGCCCCCACATATATTGACTGTGAGTTAAGATGGAAGTCACAAACACAGGAATGAAACAGGTTTCAGCATAGGAGGCCAGACTTAACTAAACAGACTGAGGATAGAAAAGGTATCTTTGCGGTCAGCATAAAAAACTAACAAAAAACCACGCAGAGTGTGCAAAAGAGACCCCACACCGACTCACGGCGTGGAGGTGCCACTCTGCATCCCAGAGCTTCCAGCTAACAAGATAAACTCATAATAGAAAGCTGGACAAAAACACAGTGGTAACAAATAAGCTAGCAGGGACTTAGCTTTTGCTGAAGTAGACAGGTCATCTGAAAGATCCAAGAGAACTGAACCAGTACTAGGACATTGACAGCTGGCATCAAGTAACGATCTGAGTGGAGTTAAATAGAGCAGCCAGCCAAGGCCTAAACGAGATCAGCTGGAGAAGGAACCTCAGAACCAGCAGCTCCACTCACAGCCACCAGAGGGAGTCCATGAACAGAACTCGCCGAAGTACCATTCATAACCACCGGAGGGAGCTCGAGAACAGAATTCACAACACCCAGGTACCCGTTGTATCATGTGACATGCCACATAACCTCCAAATAGATCATGTGATAAGTCATGCGAGTAACACACAGGTGATCTAGTGCACATCCGTACAAGGAAAATGACAGAGATAGTGATGCAAGCAGCGCTAATTTTACCTTATGTGCAGCACTATTGGAGCGGCCCCCAGACGCAGGGCAGCGGGGTACTCGGTACCGGGTCTCTCGGTTCTGGGAATGTCACGGTGGCCCGACCCGGTCCGTGGTCCTGCTAAGGGGCGCCCAATAAAAGGTGTAGGTGGTGGTGTAGGTCGCAGTAAATAACGAGGACACAGGGTTGCAGTCTCTTTACCTCTTTACTGAAGGCTTCGGCATCCGCAATCCAGAGCACTGCTAACAGGACTGGCTGAGACCGGCCGGTCCGAAGGCACATCCAGAGTTCCCTTTGCTGGTGGAAATCAGTGCCTACCTTCTAGCGCCTGTGTGTTGTAGTACTTCCCTGCTGAGCACCACGGGATAGTCCTCACAACTGTCGTGTATGTTTCTGTTCTTTCTCTCCGTCTCCCAGATGATATGGATAGGACGCACCCGTATGACGGGGTAGGCCTGGAGTTATTTTATAGGGACCCTAGAGACGCCCCTCTCCCACAATTGCCTCCGTTGTCTTCATTAGGTGTAAAGGTGAGACAGCCAACCTAAAGTTAACTGCCCTGCCGTAGTTCAGAGTAATGTGTAGAGTCTATTACTTCCTTGGTGTTCCGGCCGCCGGCTACGCGCCTCAGAAGGATGTTGCCGATCTCGGGGCACGACTCCTACTGGTTCTATCGCCTTTGTGCTGTGATCTCGTTTCTCACTTCTCCACAATATACTTCGCTTCGTGTCCTTTCTTTAGATGCCACCGCAATGAGGTGCAGGCACGGCTCCGTAACGATCTGTCCTTTTGTTAGGCCACTGTCAGGATCCCACCCCTGACAGGGACCCCCTTGAATCTTCCCAAGTAACGCTCTCTCTCACTAGATGTTACCTGGGCAAAACCCAATCAGCTTCTCCCCAACTTCCTATCCAGCCCCCAGTTTTACCAGAGTGTAAGGAGTGGCCTAATACATAGAACCCTTTGCTCCCCCTGGTGGCCGGAGTGTGAAGTGTAATGTGTGACTGTGATACCTGGTCAGGTGAACTCTTTTAGTGCAGTCAGACGTAACATCACTCCCCTTAGTGGCAGAGCGATGTTACTGCAACGACCAGGACTCTGGGCGCTGCACTATACAAGATAGAGAAGGGGTGGGAGATTAATTTTCCTTAGGGGTCACATGACAGACTGTGACTATTGTGGAGGCCGAACCAATAGGCTGAAATGAATTCTGCTTAATATTAATATAAAAAAATATTATTAATAATCGTATGACATAATATTGAGCAGAATTAAGTATGAGGACATCCCCCTATATAAAGTATGACCCACTACATAGCTACCTATATACAATATGAGTCACCATATAGCCCCCTGCATACAATATGAGCCCCCGCATAGCCCCTACATACAATATGAGCCCCCGCATAGCCCCCTACATACAATATGAGCCCCCGCATAGCCCCTATGTACAATATGAGTCACCACATAGCCCCCTACATACAATATGAGTGCCCGCATAGCCCCCTACATACAATATGAGTCTCCACATAGCCCCCTACATACAATATGAGTCCCCACATAGCCCCCTACATACAATATCAGTCCCCACATAGCCCCCTACATACAATATGAGTCCCCACACAGCCCCCTCAACCAACAACCAAAGCAATCAATGGGCCCTTATTCATGTAAATCATAGCAAAAAAAAACTTTTAAAAAATTCTCTTTATTTAGTTTAAAATCCCCAATACATAAAGAAATAAATGCACACACATTACACAGGAAACCAGTGATATAATAAAGAGCCACAAGCCCTAAGTTGTAACGGTATGGCGACCCCGCTCCTTCACCGACTGCCCCTATGTAGCCTGTCCACTACTCGTACTGACCAAGCGTCCTCTATAGGTGATCAGATAATATGTAGTAAACATATATAAATATATACAATATAGATACTAGGGGCAGAGGGGTACATATACATACAGTTGTGTGTTTGCACCCCTCCTGATTTCCTATTCTTTTGCATGTTTGTCACACATAAATGTTTCAGATTACCAAAGATAACACAAGTAATCATCAAAATGCAGTTTATAAATTAGGGTCTTTATTATTAAGGGAAAAAGAAATCCAAAACTACAGAATCTAGAATCCTGTGTGAAAAAGTGATTGCCCCCTAAACCTAATAACTGGTTGGGCCGCCCTTAGAAGCAACAACTGCAATCAAGCGTTGGGATAACTTGGCAATGAGTCTTTTACAACACTCTGGAGGAATTTTGGCCACTCATCTTTGCAAAATTGTTGTAATTCAACCACATTGGAGGGTTTTGGCTTTTTTAAGGTAATGCCACAGTACCTCAATTGGATTAAGGCCAGGTCTTTGATTAGGCCACTCCAAATACTTAATTTTGTTTTTGGATCATTGTCCTGCTGCAACACAACACAAGTGCACTTCAGCTAGAGGTCACAAACAGGTGGCCGGACATTCACCTTCAGGATTTTTGGTAGACAGTAGAATTCATAGTTACATTTACCACAGCAAGTCTTCTAGGTCCTGAAGCAGCAAAACAGCCCCAGACCATCACACTACCACCTCCATATTTTACTGTTGGTATGATGTTCCTTTTCTGAAACGCGGTGTTGCTTCTACGATGTAATGGGACTTACCTCCCAAAAAGTTCAACTTTAGTTTTGTCAGTCCACAGAGTATTCTCCTAAAACTCTTGGGGATCATCAAGATGTTTTCTGGCAAAACTGAGACGAGCCTTTATGTTCTTATTGCTCAGCAGTGGTTTTCATCTTGGAACTCTGCCATGCAGGCTATTTTTGCCCAGTCTCTTTCTTATAGTGGACTCATGAACCGTGACCTTAACTGAGGCAAGTGAGACCTGCAGTCCATTGGATGCTGTTGTGGGGTCTTTTGTGACCTCTAGGATGAGTAGTCACTGTAATTTTGGTCAGCTGGCCACTCTAGGGAAGGTTCACCACTGTATCATGTTTTCTCCATTTATGGATAATGGCTCTTAGGGTACCGTCACACATTGAAATTTTCATCGCTGCGACGGCACGATTCGTGACGTCGCAGCGTCGTATAATCATCGCTCCAGCGTCGTAGACTGCGGTCACACGTTGCAATCACGGCGCTGGAGCGATGCCGAAGTCCCCGGGTAACCAGGGTAAACATCGGGTAACTAAGCGCAGGGCCGCGCTTAGTAACCCGATGTTTACCCTGGTTACCAGCGTAAATGTAAAAAAACAAACCGTACATACTCACCCGTCGGTGTCCTTCAGGTCCCTTGCCGTCTGCTTCCTGCTCTGAGTGCCGGCCGGAAAGTGAGAGCAGAGCGCAGCAGGAAGCAGACGGCAAGGGACCTGAAGGACACCGACGGGTGAGTATGTACGGTTTGTTTTTTTACGTTTACGCTTGTAACCAGGGTAAACATCGGGTTACTAAGCGCGGCCCTGCGCTTAGTTACCCGATGTTTACCCTGGTTACAAGCGAAGACATCGCTGGATCGCTGTCACACACAACGATCCAGCGATGTCAGCGGGTGATCAAGCGACGAAAGAAAGTTCCAAACGATCTGCTACGACGTACGATTCTCAGCAGGGTGTCTGATCGCAGTAGCGTGTCAGACACAGCGATATCGTAACGATATCGCTAGAACGTCACGAATCGTAACGTCGTAGCGATGGAAATTTCAATGTGTGATGGTACCCTTACTTTGGTTCCCCGGAGTCCTAAAGCTTTAGAAATGGCTTTATAACCTTTTCCAGATAGCAGTCAAGCTAGGTAATTTGATATCAGCTTCTCAAAGATGTAATAAACCACAGTTAATTTATGTTTTCAGAGGGGCTATCAATTTTTGGCTATCAATTTTTCACACAGGGCCTGGAGGTGTGGATTTCTATTTCCTTTAATAATAAACATTTTCATTTAAAAACTACAATCAGCAGTTGGTCAGTAAAACCCACTATTCAGTAATCTCAGGAGCAATAGACTATTAGCAAGGAGAGATCCCATTAACTAAAAAAATCTTTTACTATGATCACTAAAAAACCTGGATAAATAAAGTGATAACCAACAAAGGACATAAAGGGATAAAGTGCTTGTGCTAAAGTCAACCAGTGCTCAATAAAAATTGGTTTGGTCTCACAAATTTTGGTTGATCTTGACTTCAGCAGGTCACAAACACAAAGGAGCAGAGAAATTCTATGTGGGGGGGGGGGGTGATTTTTCTAGCATCTCCTTTCGTGCCCCTGTATTCCTCCTGCACTTACAAGAGCAGTCCCCAAGTATAGGATGCTAAGATATACCACCAATGTGTGTTTATCTCCCTATATGTTTCCTCTCCCATGTGGGGCATTCAGCAGGGGAGTAAATAGTATGTGGGAAAGTATGATAGGTTCCAGCAGAGACAGGGGGCCCATGATTATGTTTGACCGGTCATGTCATCCTCATCACACATCCAAAGCATGGTACATCATACTTACCCACACACTCTTTACTTATATAGACACAGATATATGTTTCATATTGTTGGTGATCCTTGTGCCTCTTTTTTCTTCGTAATTATCTTAGTTTAATTTTGGTATGTGACAGGTAAATAATTTATGGTGATGCCCTTCATTTTCTTTCTAGCTACAATAAGCTGCAGTTCTTGTTGTGATCAGCAGGTGGCGGTCTAATTATACTGACAGGCAGTTCTTGTTGTGGTCAGAAGGGGGAGCGCTCGCTACTTTTAGATGATGTTCTCACTGTGATCAGCAGGGGGAGCGCTCATTACACTGAGCTGCAGTTCTAGTTTTGCTCAGCAGAGGGAGCGCTCATTAGACTGAGCTGCAGTTGTAGTTTTGCTCAGCAGGGGGAGCGCTCATTACACTGAGCTGTAGTTGTAGTTTTGCTCAGCAGGGGGAGCGCTCATTATACTGAGCTGCAGTTCTAGTTTTGCTCAGCAGGGGGAGCGCTCATTACAGTGAGCAGCAGTTCTAGTTTTCCTCAGCAGGGGGAGCGCTCATTACAGTGACCTGCAGTTCTAGTTTTGCTCAGCAGGGGGAGCGCTCATTACACTGAGCTGCAGTTCTAGTTTTGCTCAGCAGAGGGAGCGCTCATTACACTGAGCTGTAGTTGTAGTTTTGCTCAGCAGGGGGAGCGCTCATTACAGTGACCTGCAGTTCTAGTTTTGCTCAGCAGGGGGAGCGCTCATTACACTGAGCTGCAGTTCTAGTTTTGCTCAGCAGGGGGAGCGCTCATTACAGTGAGCTGCAGTTCTAGATATGCTCAGCAGGGGGAGCGCTCTTTACACTGAGCTGCAGTTCTAGTTTTGCTCAGCAGGGGGAGCGCTCATTACACTGAGCTGCAGTTCTAGTTTTGCTCAGCAGGGGGAGCGCTCATTACACTGAGCTGCAGTTCTAGTTTTGCTCAGCAGGGGGAGCGCTCATTACACTGAGCTGCAGTTCTAGTTTTGCTCAGCAGAGGGAGCGCTCATTACACTGAGCTGCAGTTCTAGTTTTGCTAGGCAGGGGGAGCGCTCATTACACTGAGCTGCAGTTCTAGTTTTACTCAGCAGGGGGATCGCTCATTACACTGAGCTGCAGTTCTAGTTTTACTCAGCAGGGGGAGCGCTCATTACACTGAGCTGCAGTTCTAGTTTTGCTCAGCAGAGTGAGTGCGCAATACACTGAGCTGCAGTTGTAGTTTTGCTCAGCAGAGGGAGCGCTCATTACACTGAGCTGCAGTTCTAGTTTTGTTCAGCAGGGGGAGCGCTCATTGAACTGCAGTTCTCATTGTGGATTTATTGGGGTGCACTCAAAATGTAAACAAATACTACACGAAAATGGATTATACCCCGTCAGGGTGCTTTTTGTGAATTCCGCTCTTGGGCTCCCTCCGGTGGTTGTAAGTAGCACTTTTGTGAATTCTGCTCTTGGGCTCCCTCCTGTGGTTTTGAGTGGTATAGCTGCTTCTTGGATTTAGCATCAGCAGCTGCTCCCTCTGATCGTCTTTCTGGCTCGGCTATTTTAGTCTGGCCTTATTCTTCAATCAATGCCAGTTTTCAATTGTTCCTGCTTGGAGCCACTGCTCTTTTGGATTTCCCTGACACTCTGTCCAGTTCAGCAAAGATAAGTCCTTTTGTCCTTTTTGCAGTCCACTTGTTGTGGACTTTATTGTTCAGCACATTCTATGTTTTGCTCATTTGTCCAGCTTATCAGTATGGATCTATTCAGCTAAGCTGGAAGCTCTGGGCTGCAGTTTTTGCCCTCCACACCTTTAGTCAGGTGTGGAGATTTTTGCATATCTCTGCGGTGGACTTTTTCTAGTTTTTATTACTGACCGCACAGTGTTTCTTTCCTTACTGTCTATCTAGCTAGAATTGGCCTCCTTTGCTAAATCTTGTTTCATACTACGTATGTCATTTCCTTCTCCTCTCACAGTCAATATTTGTGGGGGGCTGTCCTATCCTTTGGGGATTTTCTCTGAGGCAAGATAGCTTTCCTGTTTCTACCTTTAGGGGTAGCTAGTTCTCCGGCTGTGACGAGGTGTCCAGGGAGTGACAGGAACATCCCACGGCTACTGCTAGTGTTGTGTTAAGATCAGGAACTGCGGTCTGTATAGTTACCACCTGCCCAGAGCTAGTCGCATGTCACTCCTAAATTACCAGTCCATAACAGGTGCTGCACCTTGTATGGAGACCAAAGTACACACTAAGGGGAGAAGAAGACCAATACAAAGAATGGTGTATGCTCCCGATATAATGTAATCAAAATTCATACAGCTTTAGTGATAACATGAACAGACAATTGCTTAAAAACATCTAATAACATGGAAGCATTATACAATTACCTACCACCACCCCTGAATATTCCATCAAATGTGTGGGTGAAATGGACATGCACAAGGAGCACTAGTGAGGCAAGATGGCTGTTAGCAGCACCTCCAACTACTACAACCCCTGGCAAAAATGATGGAATCACCAGCCTTGGAGGATGTTCATTCAGTTGTTTAATTTTGTAGGAAAAAAGCAGATCACAGACATGGCACAACACTAAAGTCATTTCACATGGCAACTTTCTGGCTTTAAGAAACACTAAAAGAGAACAAATAATGTGGTAGTCAGTAATGTTTACTTTTTTTAATCAAGTATGGGGAAAAAATTATGGAGTCACTCAATTCTGAGGAAAAAATTATGGAATCACCCTGTAAATTTTCATACCCCAAAATAACACCTGCATCAAATTAGATCTGCTTGTTAGTCTGCATCTAAAAAGGAGTGATCACACCTTGGAGAGCTGTTGCACTAAGTGGACTGACATGAATCATGGCTCCAACATGAGAGATGTCAATTGAAACAAAGGAGACGATTCTCAAACTCTTAAAAGAGGGTAAATCATCATGCAATGTTGCAAAAGATGTTGGTTGTTCACAATCAGCTGTGTCTAAAATCTGGACCAAATACAAACAACATGGGGAGGTTGTTAAAGACAAACATACTGGTAGACCAAGGAAGACATCAAAGCATCAAGACCAGAAACTTAAATCAATGTATCTCTAAAACAGGAAATGCACAACAAAATAAATGAGGAACGAAAGGATGGAAACTGGAGTCAACGTCTGTGACCGAACTGTAAGAAACCGCCTAAAGGAAATGGGATTTACATACAGAAAAGCTAAACGAAAGCCATCATTAACACCTAAACAGAAAAAAACAAGGTTACAATGGGCTAAGGAAAAGCAATCGTGGACTGTGGATGACTGGATGAAAGTCATATTCAGTGATGAATCACGAATCTGCATTGGGCAAGGTGATGATACTGGAACTTTTGTTTGGTGCCGTTCCAATGAGATTTATAAAGATGAAGGCCTGAAGAGAACATGCAAATTTCCACAGCCATTGATGATATGGGGCTGCATGTCAGGTAAAAGCACTGGGGAGATGGCTGTCATTACATCTTCAATAAATGCACAAGCTTATGTTGATATTTTGGACACATTTCTTATCCCATCATGAAAGGATGTTTGGGGATGATGAAATCATTTTTCAAGATGATAATGCATCCTGCCATAGAGCAAAATTTGTGAAAACATTCATTGAAAAAAGACACATAAGGTCAATGTCATGGCCTGCAAATAGTCCGGATCTCAATCCAATTGGAAGTCTTTGGTGGAAGTTGAAGAAAATGGTCCATGACAAGGCTCCAACCTGCAAAGCTGATCTGGCAACAGCAACCAGAGAAAGTTGGAGCCAGATTGATGAAGAGAACTGTGTGACACACATTAAGTCCATGCCTCAGAGACTGCAAGCTGTTATAAAAGCCAGAGGTGGTGCAACAAAATACTAGTGATGTGTTGGAGTGTTTTTTTGTTTGTGTTTCATGATTCCATAATTTTTTCCTCAGAATTGAGTGACTCCATAATTTTTCCCCTATGCTTGGTTAAAAAAAGGAACCATTACTGACTACCACATTTTTTGTTCCTGATTTCTTTTAGTGTTTCTTAAAGCCATAAAGTTGCCATTTGAAATGACTTTAGTTTTGTGCCATGTCTGTGATCTGCTTTTTTTCTACAAAATTAAACAACTGAATGAACATCCTCCAAGGCCGGTGATTCCATAATGTTTGCCAGGGGTTGTATATAAATAACCCCAATGAAAACTAGTAACATCGCATGGTAGAACGGTCACAATGGGGTGAAGTAGCTGAGACTGGAGATGAGCTACACACAGAACACAGGAAAACACAGGAAAACAATAATGCTTAAATAATGCCAGAAAGTGAAGGCGAATGCAGAAAATATGCCGAGCGTTTACCTCAGATGGCGCTACCTCACGTGCATTGAAAATGCTCCTAGAACATCACAAGATGCCATGATAAGCAAAAAACACAGAAGCCAGTGGTGTGGGGAGAGAACCCTATGCTTATCGCTGTTACCCTGGGATCACGCTAAACGTATGGGAAATCAGTTTGAGTCTCCCGGCTGAGAGTCGCACCAGTGTTCTCCGTGTGTAATGTGTTTGCAATGCGATGATGCGATTTTCTCCCACCTATGTATCCGTATGACCTTACATTTCTCACTAGTTTTTCCCCATTGAATTTAATGGCTGATCGGGCTGCAATGAGGAAAATGTGAGTGTATTTGTCGCAGGCTAGATGGATGGTCCGTGTGGCGTCCGAGTTTTTCTTACACCCATAGGCTTGTATTGGCGAATCTCAGCCACTGCGATTTCACTCACATGTCGAATACGCCAGAGAAAGAATTCGGTGATCTGAGCTGCCCATAGGTTAATACTTGTCCGAGTGTTTTGTAATGTTTTCTCATATAGCACTCGTCCATATTCTACGCTACTGTGACCCCGACCTTAAACATCAGCGTCATCAGGAGTACTGCAGCAGGGAGAGCACTGTGCTGGAGTTCTTGTTGGGGTCAGCAGGTCACAGGCGTCGCCTGATGATAGAGCACTACTCTCATCAGCGTACACCTGCTGTGGCCGGTAACAGCGAAAGCAGGCGCTGCTGATGGGAGCGTTCATCAATTGGCGGCTCAGCTAGAAATTATTTTTTTTTTTAAATGCTGTGGGGCCTCTTCTATTTTTGATAACCATCGCAGGCAAAGTCAGCAACTGTGGCCTGCAACCCTCAGCTGTCAGCTTCATCATGGTTGGTTATCAAGAATAGATCTGTCCCACGCCATTTTTTAAAATTATTTAAATAAATAATTAAAAAAAAGGCGTTGGGTCATTTTCTGGATTTGTTTTCTCATTTTGACTCTCATAGTTGTGGTCTACCTATGATGTCAATTACAGGCCTCTCTCATCTTTATAAGTGGGAAAACTTGCACAATTGGTGGCTGACTAAATACTTTTTTTCCCCACACTATGGGGGCCAGGATGGATATATGTGGGTCAGAGATGAATATACAGTGAGTTCGGAAAGTATTCAGACTCATTTACATTTTTCACTCTTTGTTTCATTGCAGCCATTTGGTAAATTCTATAAAGTTCATTTTTTCTCATTATGTAACACTCTGCACCCCATCTTGACTGAAAAAAAAACAAATGTAGAAATTTTTACAAATTTATTAAAAAAGAAAAACTGAACTATCACATAGTCATAAGTATTCAGACCCTTTGCTCAGTATTGAGGAGAAGGAACTTTTTAAGCTAGTGCAGCCTTGAGGTTTCTTGGGAATGATGCAACAAGTTTTTCACCCCTGGATTTGGGGATCCTCTGCCATTCTTCCTTGCGGATCCTCTCCAGTTCCGTCAGGTTGGTTGGTGAACGTTGGTGGACAGCCATTTTCAGGTCTCTCCAGAGATGCTCAGTTGGGTTGAGGTCAGTGCTCTGGCTGGGCCAGTCAAGAATGGTCACAGAGTTGTTCTGAAGCCACTCCTTTGTTATTTTAGCTGTGTGCTTAGGGTCATTGTCTTGTTGGGAGGTGAACCTTCGGCCAAGTCTGAGGTCCAGAGCACTCTGGAAGAGGTTTTCATCCAGGGTATCTCTGTACTTGGCCGCATTCATGTTTCCTTCAATGGCAACCAGTTGTCCTGTCCCTACAGCTGAAGAACACCCCCATAGCATGATGCTGCCACCACCACCATGTTTCACTGTTGGGATTGTATTGGGCAGGTGATGAGCAGTGCCTGGTTTTCTCCACACATGCCACTTAGATTTATCACCAAAAAGGTCTATCTTCATCTCATCAGACTCTTATTTCCCATAGCCTGGGAGTCCTTCATGGATTTTCTTAGCAAACTCTATGCGGCTTTCATATGTCTTGCACTGAGGAGAGGCTTCTGTCGGGCCACTCTGCCATAAAGACGCGACTGGTGGAGGGCTGCAGTGATAGTTGACTTTGCGGAACTTTCTCCCATCTCCCTACTGTATCTCTGGAGCTCAGCCACAGTGATCTTGGGGTTCTTCTTTACCTCTCTCACCAAGGCTCTTCTCCCATGATTGCTCAGTTTGGCTGGACAGCCAGGTCTAGGAAGAGTTCTGATGGTCTCAAGCTTCTTCCATTTAAGGATTATGGAGGCCACTGTGCTCTTAGGAACATTGAGTACTGCAGAAATTCTGTTGTCACCTTGGCCAGATCTGTGCCTTGCCACAATTCTGTCTCTGAGCTCCTTGGCCAGTTCCTTTGACCTCATGATTCTCATTTGGTCTGACATGCACTGTGAGCTGTGAGGTCTTATATAGACAGGTGTGCGCCTTTCCAAATCAAGTCCTATCAGTTTAATTAAACACAGCTGGACTCCAATGAAGGAGTAGAACCATCTCAAGGAGGATCACAAGGAAATGGACAGCATGTGACTTAAATATGAGTGTCTGAGCAAAGGGTCTGAATACTTATGACCATGTGACATTTCAGTTTTTCTTTCTTATTAAATTTGCAAAAATGTCTACATTTCTGTTTTTTTTCAGTCAAGATGGGGTGCAGAGTGTACATTAATGAGAAAAAATGAACTTTTTTGAATTTACCAAACGGCTGCAACGAAACAGAGCGAAAAATTTCAAGGGGACTGAATACTTTCCGTCCCAACTGTATGGGAGACAGTAGGGATATATGGGGGGGGGGGGGAGAACAAGGGACCTTTGGGGGCCAGGATGGAAATATGGGGAGCCAGGAAAAGAGGCATATGGGGGCCGGGATAAATATATTTCAACCAAGACACACATATGGGGGGGCCAGGGCAAGAGACAAATATGGGGGCCAGGATCAAAATATGGGGGGACAATGACAAGGGACATATGGGGAACAGGATGGATATCTGGGGGGCAGGCTGCATATATGGGAGCCAGGCTGTATATGAGACATAGAGGGCCAAGCTATACAAGGGACATAGGGGCAAGGCTGGGGCATATTATTAAATAAAGGGGGCCAGGTTGAACGAGATTATTACATTTAGGGGGCCATGATGAAGGATTTAATTACTGTTTGGAGGCCAGAATGAGAAGCATATTATATTAGTTTATGGTGACAAGTGAGGAACATAATTTGTTTAGAGACATTATTAATACTGTAGTAAAATTTACTTTTTAGGACAATGGTTTCCTAGTGGGTAACAAAAGGGGTTTCCTTTTACTGTGCAGGACGACACTACGTCGCTTTTTTCCTTCATCTTACGTAGTGACGTAGTGTAGAAGTTGGGAAAAAAGTGTGCTCTGGAGGCGATCAGCTATAGATAACTGTGTGTTATTTTCCGCAGAGACAAGTCCTGATTGGAAGAAGTGATGGTGGTCTGTGCTGGATGAAGAAGAAATTCTGTAGTACAATTGAATTGTTGTTTGATATTAAACGTCTCATTATTGGTCCTTGATTTGACATAGTCACACCCATGATTTATAGTATGACAACACAGGCAGTTTCTAATACCTCATTTAAAAAAACATTGGGTTTATTAGAGGATCTGTGATTAAGGGTTCCCAGGATTGAATTGCGACGACTGGGGGCCACAATGTTTTTAATTGTGAGGGCCCGACTAAATGTAATGCCAGGATTACTAGGGAGAGTTTTACCTAAAACTGGATAACTAAGCAGTATATGAACTTTAATTCTCTAAATATGTCACACATTCTTCTGTGACTATCGCATGTAGCACTGAGAAAGGTTACCAGAATTCAAGCCTGATGAAACCCAGTAATCTCACTTATGGCACCGCTCGCTGCATCATGCCTATGCTAGTTATCAACAATAAATGAGGTTGCACAGCATTTTTTAAAATTTGGCTATTTATAGCACAGCGCTGGCTGATGAATAATCCCATCAGCGGTGCCTGCTATTGTGTTCAGAGACAGCAGGTGTACGCTGATGAGCGTAGTATTCTCTCATCAGCCGACGTCCGTGACCGATGGAAACGGTAACCTTTTTACCGCTGGTCACAGTGCAGATTCACGTTGTCATCTGACAGTGTGGGAACCGCAGCTCTCTAACCGGCGTTAACTAACTCACCGCCGATCAGAGCCGCTGGTGTTTTTCATGCTGTCGCACAGATTACAACTTGGGAAACAGTCGATGTTCAGGGTGCTGAGCCCAAACAGTAACACAGACTTCCAGGAGAAGTCCATTTTCGGGGTTAATGCACAGACATTGGGTGTTCGGTATGGCCCCATTTTACTGTTAGCCCATCTCTACTCGCTACACTGAGCTTAAGTTGTCATTATGATCAGTAGGAGGAGCTCTCATTATAATAAGTTACAGCACTAGTTGTGATCAGCAGGGGGAGCACTTGCTACAGTGAGCCGCAGTTCTCGTTGTGCTCAGCTAGGGATGCTGGTCACACTGAGCTGCAGTTCTTGTGATCAGCAAGGAGCGCTATCATTACACTGAGCTGCAGTTCTCATTGTGATCTGTAGGGGGCGCACTCGTCATACTGAAAATCAGTTCTTGTGATCAACAGGGAGAGCATTTACTACACTGAGCTGCAGTTCTTGTGATGATTAGGGGAAGTTCTCTAGTGTATTGATGTGGGGGGTGGTAGATGTGGGCGAGGTACTCATCTCTTACACACCCCGGCATGTTACATGAAGGTGGGGGGTCCTAGCTGGGTGTGTGGACTTGTGCTGTGGGGGCGCTATGCTCGTGCAGGCTGCATGTAACCGAGTTGCTGGTTTCCCAGGATCAGATGTTTCACAGTCCAATGACGGAGACCTCCATTCATAAATACACTTTTTACTGAACATTAATTTGGGGAGGGTTACATAGAGTCGATAGCGGGTACATATCTTCTCAAATGTTTCCTTGATGGGTAACATTTTCTTCACACAAATTCAATCCCTTTCTCTTCACTTGTTCTTGGTCTTCTCTACTTCACCACGACCCGGCTCGACACTACAGTTCAGCTTAGGAAGAGTCCTTTACTAAACCTGCGGTTCTGCATTTTCTCTCCCCTTAGGGGAGCCATCGTGCCTGTGAGAGGGGTACAAGGCCAGTTTGCTGTGGGACGGAACTTTGTTCTCTTTGCCCTGAAACCCCTCTTCTAAACAGTTACACACGGCTGCAGCATACAGACTGAGACAGAGCCTCTTTCATGATATTCCCTGTGTCCTGTATATTATCAGTCCTTACCTCTGTTCCTCCCGACCTGTCCTCGCCTCAAACGTCACTGTTGGTACCAGTGACTTCCTATGTGGCAGTACAGCTTTCCTGATGGCCACCATCTTTCCCTTCCGCTGAGACCAGGCCGACATCTACCTTACAGGAAGACAGAGATATGGCACTCAATACCTTTTCCGTGCCCTAGGCCTCAGACTGCCCCAGCATCCTCATGAACCTTCAGATGTGTCCTCATACTGTTGGAAGACTTGGCACTGACAGAACCTTCTCTCCTCTGCTGCATCCACATACCTAGAATCTGTCAGCACTGTGGTGTCGAGCCTTCCTCTGAACTCCACTTACACCTGACTATGTACTTAGGTAGACTCCAAACTCTACTCTCCTAGAAGAAGGACATGTTTATTAACTGATCTAATCTCTCTCAGCTTACTGGTCTAAGGGTACCGTCACACAGTACCATTTTGATCACTACGACGGTACGATTCGTGACGTTCTAGCGATATCGTTACGATATCGCAGTGTCTGACACGCAGCAGTGATCAGGGATCCTGCTGAGAATCGTACGTCGTAGCAGATCGTATGGAACTTTCTTTCGTCGCTTGATCACCCGCTGACATCGCTGGATCGTTGTGTGTGACAGCGATCCAGCGATGTGTTCGCTTGTAACCAGGGTAAACATCGGGTAACTAAGCGCAGGGCCGCACTTAGTAACCCGATGTTTACCGTGGTTACCAGCGTAAACGTAAAAAAACAAACAGTACATACTCACATTCCGGTGTCTGTCCCCGGCGTCTCAGCTTCTCTGCAGTGTGAGCGCCGGCCGGAAAGCGAGCACAGCGGTGACGTCTGACGTCACCGCTGTGCTTTCCGGCTGGCGCAGACACAGTGGAGAGAAGCAGAACGCCGGGGACAGACACCAGAATGTAAGTATGTACTGTTTGTTTTTTTTACGTTTACGCTGGTAACCAGGGTAAACATCGGGTTACTAAGCGCGGCCCTGCGCTTAGTTACCCGATGTTTACCCTGGTTACCGGGGACTTCGGCATCGCTCCAGCGCCGTGATTGCAACGTGTGACCGCAGTCTACGACGCTGGAGCGATATTCATACGATCGCTGCGACGTCATGGATCGTGCCGTCGTAGCGATTAAAATGGTACTGTGTGACGGTACCCTAAAGGTACCTTCACACTAAGTGACTTTACAACGATAACGATAGCGTGACGTTGCAGCGTCCTGGATAGCGATATCGTTGTGTTTGACACGCAGCAGCGATCAGGATCCCGCTGTGAGATCGCTGGTCATTGCTGAAAGTCCAGAACTTTATTTCGTCGCTGGATCTCCCGCTGACATCGCTGAATCGGTGTGTGTGACACCGATCCAGCGATGTCTTCACTGGTAACCAGGGTAAACATCGGGTTACTAAGCGCAGGGTCGCGCTTAGTAACCCGATGTTTACCCTGGTTACCATTGTAAATGTAAAAAAAAAACACATACTCACATTCCGGTGCCCGGCGTCCGCTTCCCTGCACTCCTCCTGCATCCTGTGTAAGTGCCGGCCGTAAAGCAGAGCGGTGACATCACCGCTCTGCTCTGTGGGAGATGCCGGAGATGTTCGCCGCTGACACAGGATGCAGGAGGAGTGCAGGGAAGCGGACGCCGGGCACCAGAATGTGAGTATGTAGTGGTTTTTTTTTTCTACTTTTACAATGGTAACCAGGGTAAACATCGGGTTACTAAGCGCGGCCCTGCACTTAGTAATCTGATGTTTACCCTGGTTACCCGGGGACTTCGGCATCGTTGGTCGCTGGAGAGCCGTCTGTGTGACAGCTCTCCAGCGACCACACAACGACTAAACAGCGACGCTGCAGCGATCGGCATCGTTGTCCGTATCGCTGCAGCGTCGCTTAGTGTAAAGGTACCTTAATCCCATGCGGTTAGCTGTATACTTCCCTGTGTGATGTAAACTATATTCCCATGCTGGCAATGGTTTCCCTAGTGGACAGACACCCACCCTCCCCCCCACATTGCCTTGAAACGGCCTTGAAGCAAAGCCTCTAGGAGAGCACAGATGGGCCATAAGGATAAAATACAACATTCCTTTATGAAACATATAACACTTCATATTAACCCTCTGTTGCAACGACACCTTCAGCCACACGTACACACACACACACACACACACAAGTATGGCTGGTACTTATCTATTACTGATTCTCTGGAACTCCCGCCCGGGGCACTCTATTCGTCTCTCATACTCCATCCTGTCTAGTCCCATTACCTTTAGAAGCTATAAACTCTAGGCCGAACTGCTAGGATTCCTCTCCCGGGACCCGACCGCTGCTCAGTCACTCGGTCTCTTAGTCACCTCTCCTTGTTTCTGCTCTAAATCATGCTATCTCCTTCTTCCAGTCTCTTTTCACTGCTAAGGACACCCAAGAAAGCGGCACTGCTCTCATTGAACCTTCTTTCTCTATGCACTCCGGGCCCTTTCTAACAGGAACTGTTTCTTGTCCCTTCTGCTTAGCCCCTTCCACTCCGGCCTAGTCCCAAACATTAGCCCTCACTATCACTATTGTGTTAATGATGTTGCTAGGATGTGCAGTATGACAAGTAACAATTCACATTACAATAACACTTGTTTTTTTCAAAGGGGAACGTGAACAACATAGCTCCCAACCATCCCGATTTGAAAGCTCAGTCACGACTTCTATTACTCACCTTCTTCTGCGATGTCTTCATCGCTCCATAGCTCCTCCTCCTCAGGGGAACGGGGCCACATTTTAAAGCACTGACATAAATTAAATTATAATATTCATACATTTTCTCCTGTGATCGGGTCTTCACAGGATTCAAATTCACATCTTTATGTTCTCAGGCTGCAGCTATAGCTATGAGCCACAGCCATTAATGATGAACTTACTAGAATTTGATAATATTGACTTGTATTTCAGACAGTGATCCCAGAAGCAGATTATACAAGTACCGTATTTTCCGACGTACAAGACGACTTTTTAACCCCTTTTTAAAGTGTTCTCAAAAGTCGGGGTCGTCTTATACGACGGGTACGGTGTGTGCAGGGAGTGGTCCTGGAAGGTTCCCAGGGTCTGGAGGAGAGGAGACTCTCCTTCAGGCCCTGGGATCCATATTCATGTAAAAAAATAAGAATAAAAAAAAAAAATATGGCTATACTTACCTTCCGACGGCCCCCGACTTTCAGCGGTGTACGCGGCGGCTTCCATTCCATTCTCAAGGATACATTGCGCAAAGGACTGGAGATGACGTCGCGGTCACGCGACCACAATGTCATCTCCGGTCCTTCGTGCAATGTATCCTTGGGAACGGAAGCCGCCGCATGCACCGCTGAAAGTCGGGGGCCGTCGGAAGGTAAGTATAGCCATATTTTTTTTTTTTTTTACATGAATATGGATCCCAGGGCCTGAAGGAGAGTCTCCTTTCCTCCAGACCCTGGGAACCATCCGGACCTCACACGCCATATAAGATGACACCCGGCGTATAAGATGACCCCCGTCTTATACGGCGAGTATATCCCAAATTCCATATTTTATATGGAAAAGTTGGGGGTCCTCTTATACTCCCTGTCATCTTATACGCCGGAAAATATGGTACATTGTATACAGCAGTGCATTTCTTTGTACTTGTATACTGAGGTGGCGAAAGTTGTCAGATTTTTTTGTTCTTATAAAACTACTAAAAATAATAAAAAGCAATTACAAAAATGCCATTTTCTTTTCTTTTGTGAGTTTCCGCAGTTCTAAAACACACAACCGTCAACATTACAAGCAGGAGATAAAGCTACAGATACACAGGCTCTGGTAATGTCATTGGAAGAACTTTGTGTACTTGATCTGTATTGCAGGCTCCGACTCTACAGGCAGATTGTACATAGCAGGGTATTTTATGTCTCTGGGTTCTAGTGGGAGAATAAAAGATTTTTTTTTCTTCCTATAAAATTACTAAAACAGAATGAAAAACAATTATAATATCAGTTTTAATTAGTTTAAAAAAAATAAAAAATAATAAACATAATAAATCAGCAAATAGTACTGACATATTTGGTGTCCCTCGTGACGACCCTCACAACACAGCTATCAGATTCTTTACGGGAATCAGTAAATGGCTTAAAACAATGGTGTGATTAATAATTTTTCTCAATTAAACCCATAAAAAATACATTAAAAATATATTGCTGAGGCCGTGTTCACACTTAGCATAAATGCTGCATATTTTCTACTTTTTTCTGCGGGTGTCTGCACTACACAATGCAATAATAATGTTTTATATTTTCTGCATTTCTTTTATACATATTCATCCATATTTGATGCATTTTTGGTGCAGATGTGAATCCATATTTTTAACGCTTTTTTAATAGTACAGAAAAGTTTGATTCTCCACTTAAAAATTCAACAGCATTTTGTATTCCTTGCATTATTTTCAGACTCTACACATCAGCCTATAGAAAAAAATGCACAAAAACCATAGCGTTCTGCAGCATCTTAAGGCTAGTTTCACATTTGCATTAGAATCCGCAGTGTTTAATCCGCATCCGCAAGTGCTGGAAAAAATGCATATAAACGCGTACAAACGTAGCATTTTTTAGGCGCATGCGGTTAAAAAAACACCGCGTTTGCACGCTTTTCCATGCGTTTTTTTCTGTGTTTGCGTTTTTGGTGCGCATGGTGACAAATTTTACAGGAGAAAAATCTAGATAAACAGACCACCAATGTGACTACAGAGGGCGTGTATTATGGGATCTCTATATATAGACCATAGGACTGCTGAAATCTTAACAGTGTGCTACTGTTTCCTGTGTCATGATGGATCTTCGCATGGAGAGCTTTTATTTCAACCTGGATTTAAGCATCAAGCTGTTTCTTGCCTGTGCATTTGCTTGGGAGCAAGACAGAAATCGCGAAAGATGGAGAAGGAGACGGCATAGGTGTTTTTGGAGACACCCCATTATTGAATTACGTGAGAGATGTGGGGCCTATCACACGCTGTATGGCGAGCTTAATGCCAACCCGGACAAATTCCCGGAATACACAAGGATGTTGCAAGACTCGTTCTGGGATTTGCTTGCTCGTGTTCAAGGAGCCATACGGAGACAGGACACCCAGCTCCGTAGAGCGATTCCACCCGCGGAACATCTGCTGGTTACATTAAGGTACGTAAGAAATGTAAACCAATGCCAGTGCTAATTTTGGGTGTACTAACATGTTTTTTTTTTGTTTGGTATTTTCCTTTCTGTCTTTAGCATAACCACACCTTAAATAGAACTGATTGTAATTTTTCTTAATTATTTTCTTCCAGATTTCTGGCAACCGGAGAGAGTTTATCATCCCTCCATTTCCAATACCGGCTTGGAATATCCACCCTGTCGGGAATAGTTGCGGACACCTGCCGGGCTTTGTGGAATGTACTCCGGGATGAGTTTATACCCCTACCCACCTTGGACATGTGGATTGGAATTGTGGATAAATTCTGGAGTGTGTGTGATTTCCCCAACTGTTTGGGAGCGGTGGATGGAAAGCACATCCGCATTATCAAACCAGCCAGAACAGGATCGGAGTACTTCAACTATAAAAAATATTTTTCTGTTGTGCTCATGGCAATAGCCGATGCGGACAGTCGCTTCATCGCCGTGGACATTGGAGCTTTTGGCCGTGGCAACGATTCCCAGACTTTCAAGAACTCGGATATGGGCCGCCATGTGTATGGCAAAAATTTTAATTTTCCACGGCCACAACCTCTCTCCAACACTCAAGGTCCACCGATGCCATTTGTTATGGTTGGGGATGAGGCCTTTCAGATGTGCGAAAACCTACTGAAGCCCTATTCCAGTCGTGACTTGAACCACACTAAAAGGATCTTTAACTACAGACTGACCAGGGCACGAAGAACTGTAGAGTGTACCTTTGGGATTCTAGTCTCAAAATGGTGCATTCTTGCATCAGCCATAAATCTAAAAATGGAGTCAGTTGACGAGGTGGTCAAAGCCTGTGTGGTTCTGCACAATTACATTATGGCTAAGGAGCGGCCCAACATTGAACTGGATGAACCAGTTGCACACCCACTGCCTGATTACCAGCATCACCCGCTGCGGAACATCTGCTGGTTACATTAAGGTACGTAAGAAATGTAAACCAATGCCAGTGCTAATTTTGGGTGTACTAACATGTTTTTTTTTTGTTTGGTATTTTCCTTTCTGTCTTTAGCATAACCACACCTTAAATAGAACTGATTGTAATTTTTCTTAATTATTTTCTTCCAGATTTCTGGCAACCGGAGAGAGTTTATCATCCCTCCATTTCCAATACCGGCTTGGAATATCCACCCTGTCGGGAATAGTTGCGGACACCTGCCGGGCTTTGTGGAATGTACTCCGGGATGAGTTTATACCCCTACCCACCTTGGACATGTGGATTGGAATTGTGGATAAATTCTGGAGTGTGTGTGATTTCCCCAACTGTTTGGGAGCGGTGGATGGAAAGCACATCCGCATTATCAAACCAGCCAGAACAGGATCGGAGTACTTCAACTATAAAAAATATTTTTCTGTTGTGCTCATGGCAATAGCCGATGCGGACAGTCGCTTCATCGCCGTGGACATTGGAGCTTTTGGCCGTGGCAACGATTCCCAGACTTTCAAGAACTCGGATATGGGCCGCCATGTGTATGGCAAAAATTTTAATTTTCCACGGCCACAACCTCTCTCCAACACTCAAGGTCCACCGATGCCATTTGTTATGGTTGGGGATGAGGCCTTTCAGATGTGCGAAAACCTACTGAAGCCCTATTCCAGTCGTGACTTGAACCACACTAAAAGGATCTTTAACTACAGACTGACCAGGGCACGAAGAACTGTAGAGTGTACCTTTGGGATTCTAGTCTCAAAATGGTGCATTCTTGCATCAGCCATAAATCTAAAAATGGAGTCAGTTGACGAGGTGGTCAAAGCCTGTGTGGTTCTGCACAATTACATTATGGCTAAGGAGCGGCCCAACATTGAACTGGATGAACCAGTTGCACACCCACTGCCTGATTACCAGCATCACCCGCTGCGGTCAACAGCTGAAGTTGGCCACATGCGGGACCAATTTGCTGCCTTTTTTGATTCGGATATTAGACGTGTGTCATGGCAGGACAATATTGTGTAGAAGTCCTGTTGTTATTTTATCTGTACCAGTTATTTTCTTACATGTTACTAATGTTTCTCGTTAATAAACTTTTTTTGGTTGTCTTGACCGTGTCTCATATGTATTTCCTCTATAAACTGAGGTTGTCCTCACACTAGCAGTATTTGGTCTGTATTTATTATCAGTATTTGTAATCCAAAACCAGGAGTGGGTGATGAAGGCTGTAGTGCTAGATATGCTAATATTATACTTTTCCTCTAATAGTTCCACTCCTTGTTTTGGCTTACAAATACCAATATAAAATAGTGACCACATACTGCTAGTGTGACGGCAGCCATGTGGTTTTAGTGATAAGGTTGTTGACGTCATTGCGTCCTGATTCTGTTCTGCTATGCAGTATCCATTGGACACAGACTGAAGAGACAATGGCTGTCATACAAAACAGATCTATACTCATCAAGTCAGGTGTCAGAAATAATGAATTCATGATGCACATATAACAGCCTCATGAATTCACTATTTCTGACACATGTGCAGGTGAGCATAGATATGCCGTGTATGACCGCCATCGTCCCTTGAGTTTGTGTGAAATAGATTACGTACACAGAAGAGAAAAAGGAGGCTATACAATGCACTTCTCTACTCACCAGGTCAGGCGTCCCAACTAATGAGTTTTTGGACACCTGTCCTGTAGAGTATAGTTTTGCATGGTATTGCCACAATTTTCTCTTCAGTCTGCAACACTAGTCACAGACTAAGCAGAATAAAGAGATTAAGGAGAAAATACAAGTATACATTTTTTGGTCCACCTCATAGCTCTATACTAAAGACACACAAAGTCTTGTACTTGCTAACTACTGGAGCTATGATGTGGCCAAAAAATAAAGTGTGTGACGAAGTTTTTTATTTGGCACACGGTGTGTGTTTGGCGGCGAAAGACACAATAAACCAAACATAATTGGGGCAAACAAACATGTATTTATTTTTTAACAACCAAAATATTTATTTAACTGCGCCTGCTTGGGGTAGAGTGATGTAAACGGGGGGTG
Organism: Ranitomeya variabilis; assembly: GCF_051348905.1. Taxonomy (NCBI): domain Eukaryota; kingdom Metazoa; phylum Chordata; class Amphibia; order Anura; family Dendrobatidae; genus Ranitomeya; species Ranitomeya variabilis. The sequence goes on from NC_135233.1 coordinate 194,151,135, forward strand.
TGAAGCTGTAAGGTCTGGCTAACTGTTGACGACACAGAGGTGGCAGGAGAAGGGGCAATGAAACTTGTGGAGTCTGGTAGTTCGGGGATAGGGCTTGACACATGAGAGGCTTGAGACGCACTGGAAGGGTGTGACAAACCTGACATTACAGACACACTGGGAGGTGAAGGGGGAGGAATACTAAGAGTCCGCTGTTTTTTGTTTTTTTCCTTTCTGGGTTTGCCGGGTTCTGGGAAGCCTCGGTGGGCTCATATGTCATGGTATGGTCGTGGTGGGTGACCTGTCAGGGTCCGGCTGCACTGTGTGAGAGTCCATAGTGCTCGTAGAGCGTGCAGCCATGCCAGAGTCCATAGTGCTCGTAGAGCGTGCAGCCATGCCAGAGTCCATAGCGCTTGTAGAGCGGAAGGCCATGCCAGTGTCCTGCTGCATCGTGGTGGTGGCGGTACGAAAGGCCATGCCTGGGTCCTGCTGCATCGTCGTGTCAGTGGAGGAGGTCCAAGCAGGAGCAGCGGTTGTCATGGTGGTGGCGGTGGGCTGTCCAACAGCACTCGGCATGGTGGTGGTGCTGTACTGGTGTCCGGCAGTGCTAGGAATAGAGGTGGCCGTGCAGTGGTATGCAGCAGAGGTCGGCATTGAGGTTAATCGTGACAGTGAAGGCACAGGTGGATATGCCGCCACTGTCTGCTGAAAATACCAACTCTGCTGCATAGCCTGCACGTAAGCAGCATTGCAGGCCTGCATGACACTCAGCTGGAGATCAGAAGTAAGGTGTTCCGACATGCCCTGCTCAATTTGGTTAAAAAAATGATGTGCTGGCCTCTGGAGGTCGGCTTTTACTTGGTCAAGGCTTTTGGTGACCTCCTGGATACATGTATTCATGTGGCTAAGTGAAATATCCATTCGGTCACCCAAAGCCTGGAGTCCTTCGTGAAAAATCGAGCTCAAGTGCAAAAACTCGGGCATGAGGGACCTGTCCGATGCCCGCTGCCGGGAGGAGCCCAAAAAAAGGGACAGTGACAGAGGACTGGGAAAGGGGAACACCTGATGGGCCAGCTTTCTGGTCTCCAGTTAGTGTGGCAGGCCCACTTGCTGCAGCGCTGCTGGATGGCTGGGACGGGTCCGTGGCTGTCTGATGAAGGACCGCTCCAGAACCTGGGCCAACAGTGCTGCTCCATGTGCTGTGAAAAAAGGAAAAAGAAAATTAATACCAAAAATTAACCAGACGCAAAATCCTGTGGAATAGAAACATACAGATTATAGCAATACAACACAACCTAATGCACGGGAGAAATACTTATGTTCTCTGGGCAAGGACCGGTCTTAAAAATGCCAGAACGCGATGGTATTTGTATTTTCTGATCCTTGCTCCTGAACCACTGGGAACACGGCTCTCTTGACGCAGGTCCTTGTTGAAGCGGTCCTTCATCGAACGCCAACGTGTTTTGACTCTGGCCACTGTTGAAAAAACAAAATATAATGGTTAGACAATGGACTTTTGGCCATGCTCACACAACTATGTGTGATGAGAGAAACTCCAGAGAGTTTATCTAATCACACACAGTTGTGTGAGCACGGCCAAGGTCTCTGCTGCTTCACACTGCATTGCAATACTTACCAAAAGCATTTCGGACCCGAGTCGGGTCGTTGTCCCAGCCATCCCACATCTCTTTGGCCACCTCGTTCCACCTCATTCCATAGGCGCCGTTGTCCGAGTGCTGTGGAACCCGTGTGTCCCACAACGGGACTCGCTCCTGGACCAGGGAGATGAGGAGGTCATTTTCTATGAGGTCTTCATCCCGTTCTGGAACCTAAAAATTAAATAAAAACATTAATGTTGGATCCATTAACATAAGGAAAAGAAAACGGAGGCCGAGAAATGTCATGAATAAGGAAAGTCAAGATACAAAAGGATTCCAGAAGAAAAATGTAAAGAAATAGGAACGTAAAGAAAGGAAGATTCAAGAATACTAAAGTGTGGATACAGTAACCTGTTAGCCTTGTATATGTACACGCTGCTGCCTTGCCACCTGACCGTGACTCCGCTGCCCAGTCTCTGCCACAGTAGAAGAAGTGCTCTAAAAAAATGAAAAACAAAAAATTGTTATACGTGTATGCAGCGCCCCAGAGTCCTGGTCGTTGCAGTACTGTTGCTCCGCCGCTAAGGGGGGCTATGGTACGTCTGATGGCACTGAAGGAGTTCTTCTGACCAGGTATCACAGAGACCAATACATTTCACAGTCTGGCCTCCAGGGGGAGCTAAGGGTTCTATTTATTAGGCCACTCCTCACAATCTGGTAAAACTGGGGGTTAGGCAGGAAGTTAGAGAGAAAGCTGACTGGGTTGGAACCAGGCAACACCTTGTGGCAGAGGGTGTTGTGGGGGAAGATTCAGAGGGGTCCCTGTCAGGGGTGGGATCCTGACAGAAGCCTAGCAACCAGAAAGAACGTTACGGGACCGCGCCTGCACGATATAGCGGCGGTACCCCAAGAAAGGACAAGAAGCGAGGTATATTGTGCTGAGTGAGAAACGAGATCAACGCAACAAGGAGAATACCAGTAGGAGTCGTGCTGTAAGACGAGGCAACATCCTATTGAGGCGCATAACCGGTGGCCGGAACGCCGAGGAAGTATAGAGCTCCAAGCCAAACTTCAAACCTACGGCAGGACAGTCAGTTATAGGTGGGCTGTCTCACCCAATTGACCTAGGAAGACACAGGGGGGGTAACAACAGGAGTGGGGCGACGCTAGAGTCCCGGAAGAGCTCCGAGCCTCCCCGTCATACGGGTGCGTCCTAACCATAAGATCTGGGGGACGTGGAAGAACATCAGAATCGAGTTGTGAGGGAACATGAGAAACAGACACAACAGTTGTGAGGACTATCCCGTGGTGCTCAGCAGGGAAGGACTACAACACACAAGCGCTAGAGGGTAGGCACAGATTTCCACCTGCAAAGGGAACTCTGGATGTGCCATCGGACTGACCAGGCTTGCGCAGCCCAGTTAACCGGATTCCGGACTGAGGACCCTGAAGCCTTCAGTAAAGAGGTAAAGAGACTGCAACCTGGTGTCCTCGTTATTTACTGCACCGCACTACCACCACCATCCACACCTTTCATTGGGCGCCCCTCAGCAGGGTCACGGACCGGGTCTAGCCACCGTGACAATCCCAGAGCAGAGACTCAGAGGCCCGGTACCGGGTACCCCTCGGCCCTGCGGCAGTGGGGGCGCTGCATGTAGATGTGACAGTGAATACTTACCAATCTGTGTAGGTGAGTACTCACTTCACTGACATGTTCGGCTTCAGAAAGCCCAGGACGTTGCTCCTCATCAGAAGAAGAAGACATTCTGATGCATGCAGAAAGAAAGAAATGGCAGAAATTAGGACATGTAGAGACAGAAAATAGAAAATAAAGGCATTGGCTAGGATATATTCACATTGTTCAGAGGCTTGTTTGCTCCAAGGTGCTGTGGTCTGTCTGCTCTGCTTGGCTGTCTGCTGAGTAGTGACCTGCAAATGTTCACTCCCTCCCTTTATCACCTTGTATGTGGGGGGTGGCTTATCAGTGTCTAGACATGTTTTTCTCTGGTGCAACGCATGCGTTCACGAACACAAGCAAATGCATGTGCTTGTGAACGCATGCGTTCATATAGACAGCAATGCGTTTTTTGGCGCATTCCTTACGCAATCGACCGCATACGTTTCCAGGCGGCAAATTGACGCCTCTAAAAATTACTACATGTTGCATTTCCGCAACAAACCGCAGACGACGAAACGACACATGCGTCGTCAATCGCGGAAAAACGCGAACGATCGCAGATGCATGCGTCCCTAATGTTAAATATAGGAATACACAACGCATGCGGATTACTGCGGAAGAAACGCTGCGGACACAACCGCAAATGTGAAACCGGCCTAATGCACCGAGGGCGAGATATCATGAAATCACAACTATTTTGCTTAGACATTCAGACCTTGTTCACATGGCGGGTAAATGCTTCGTTTTTTCTGCTGCTTTTTTTTTGCAAAGCAATTCTGCTGTGTTTAACCCCTTCACCCCGAAGCCTGTTTTCACCTAACTGACACGGCCAATTTTTACAATTCTGACCACTGTCACTTTATGAGGTCATAACTCTGAAACGCTTCAACGGATCTTGGTGATTCTGAGACTGTTTTCTCGTGACATATTGTACTTTATGATAGTGGTAAAACTTCTTCGATATGACTTGCATTTATTTGTGAAAAAAACAGAAATTTGTCGAAAATTATGAAAATTTCGCAATTTTAAAATTTTTCGTTTTTATGCCCTTAAATTAGAGAGTTATATCACATAATATAGTTAATAAACAACATTTCCCACATGTCTGCTTTACATCAGCACAATTTTGGAAACATAATTTTTTTTTGTTAGGGAGTTATAAGGGTTAAAAGTTGAAAAGCGATTTCTCATTTTTGCAACAAAATTTGCAAAACCATTTTTTTTACGAACCACCTCACACTTGAAGTGACTTTGAGGGGTCTATATGACAGAAAATGCCCAAAAGTGACACCATTCTAAAAACTGCACCCCTCAAGGTACTCAAAACCACATTCAAAAAGTTTATTAACCCTTCAGGTGCTTCACAGGAATTTTTGGAATGTTTAAAAAAAATTGAACATTTAACTTTTTTTTCACAAAATTTTTACTTCAGATCCAATTTGTTTTATTTTACCAAGGGTAACAAGAGAAATTGGACCAAAAAAGTCGTTGTACAATTTGTCCTGAGTACGCCGATACCCCACATGTTGGGGTAAACCATTGATTGGGCACATGGCAGAGCTCGGAAGGGAAGGAGCGCCATTTGACTTTTCAATGCAAAATTGGCTGGAATTGAGATCGGAACCCATGTCATGTTTGGAGAGCCCCTGACGTGCCTAAACAGTGGAAACCCCCACAAGTGACACCATTTTGGAAAGAAGACCCCCTAAGGAACTTATCTAGATGTGTGGTGAGCACCTTGAACCTCCAAGTGCTTCACAGAAGTTTATAATGTAGAGCCGTAAAAAAAAATTAATATTAATTTTCACAAAAATGATCTTTTTGCCCCAAATTTTTTATTTTCCCAAGGGTAGCAGGATAAATTGGACCCCAAAAGTTGTTGTGCAATTTGTCCTGAGTACGCTGATACTTCATATATGGGGATAAACCACTGTTTGGGTGCATGGCAGAGCTCGGAAGGGAAGGAGCACCATTTGACTTTTCAATGCAAAATTGGCTGGAATTGAGATCGGAACCCATGTCGTGTTTGGAGAGCCCCTGACGTGCCTAAACAGTGGAAACCCCCACAAGTGACACCATTTTGGAAAGAAGACCCCCTAAGGAACTTATCTAGATGTGTGGTGAGCACTTTGAACCTCCAAGTGCTTCACAGAAGTTTATAATGTAGAGCCGTAAAAAAAAATTAATATTAATTTTCACAAAAATGATCTTTTTGCCCCAAATTTTTTATTTTCCCAAGGGTAGCAGGATAAATTGGACCCCAAAAGTTGTTGTGCAATTTGTCCTGAGTACGCTGATACTTCATATATGGGGATAAACCACTGTTTGGGTGCATGGCAGAGCTCGGAAGGGAAGGAGCGCCATTTGACTTTTCAATGCAAAATTGTCTGGAATTGAGATCGGAACCCATGTCGTGTTTGGAGAGCCCCTGACGTGCCTAAACAGTGGAAACCCCCACAAGTGACACCATTTTGGAAAGAAGACCCCCTAAGGAACTTATCTAGATGTGTGGTGAGCACTTTTAACCCCCAATTGTTTCACTAAAGTTTAGAATGTAGCGCTATGAAAATTAAAAAATAACATTTTCTTTCCACTAAATGATGTTTTAGCCCGCAATTTTTTTTCCCCAAGGGTAACAGGAGAAATTGGACCACAAAAGTTATTGTCCAATTTGTCCTGAGTACGCTGATACCCCATACATTGGGGGGAACCACTGTTTGGGCGCACGGCAGAGCTCGGAAGGGAAGGAGCGCCGTTTGAAATGCAGACTTAGATGGATTGGTCTGCAGGTGTCATGTTGCATTTGCAGAGCCCCTGATGTACCTAAGCAGAACCCCCCCCCCCCACAAGTGACCCCATATTGGAAACTAGACCCCCCATGGAACTTATCTAGATGTGTTGTGAGAACTTTGAACCAACAAGTGTTTCACTACAGTTTATCACGCAGAGCCGTGAAAATAAAAAATATTTTTTTTCCACGAAAATTATATTTTAGCCCCCACGTTTTTATTTTCCCAAGGGTAACAGGAGAAATTGGACAACAAAAGTTGTTGTCCAATTTGTCCTGAATACGCTGATACCCCATATGGGGGTGGGGGGGAACCACTGTTTGTGCGCACGGCAGAGCTCGGAAGGGAAGGAGCGCCGTTTGAAATGCAGACTTAGATGGATTGGTCTGCAGGTGTCTTGTTGCATTTGCAGAGCCCCTGATGTACCCAAACAGTAGAAACCCCCCACAAGTGACCCCATATTGGAAACTAGACCCCCCACGGAACTTAGGCTACGTTCACATTTGCGGTCAGCGCCGCAGCGTCGGGTGCCGCAGCGGCGCCGCATGCGTCATGCGCCCCTATATTTAACATGGGGGCGCATGGACATGCGTTGTGCTGCGTTTTGCGCCGCATGGCCGCAAGCGTTGGACGCAAGAAACGCTTCAAGTTGCATTTTCTTTGCGTCCAACTTTCGGCCAAAAACGACGCATGCGGCGCAAAACGCAGCGTTTTAGCGTGCGTTTTGCCGCGTTTTTGTTTGCGTTGTGCGCTGCGGCGCCGACGCTGCGGCGCACAACGCAAATGTGAACGTAGCCTTATCTAGATGTGTTGTGAGAACTTTGAACCCCCAAGTGTTTCACTACAGTTTATAACGCAAAGCCGCGAAAATAAAAAATATATTTTTTTCCACGAAAATTATATTTTAGCCCCCACGTTTTTATTTTCCCAAGGGTAAGGCTGGTTTCACACTTGCGTTTTTATCTAAATGCGTTTTTTTAAAAACGCATGTGTGAAAAAACGCATGTAAACGCGGTAAAACGCATGCGTTTTTATAGAAAAACACAAGAAAACGAGAAAAAAAACAAAAAACCCTAACCCTACCCCTAACCTGAAATACGTGGCACTGAAATACGTGGCACTGAAATACGTTTATATACGTATATACGTATATAAGTGCCACGATATTTCAGTGGCCACGTATATAAGTGCCACGTATATAAGTGCCACGTATATAAGTGCCACGTATATAAGTGCCACGTATATAAGTGCCACGTATTTCACGTAAATGCCACGATATTTCAGTGCCACGTATTTCACTGAAATATCGTGGCACTTAAATACGTGGCACTGAAATATCGTGGCACTGAAATATCGTGGCACTGAAATACGTGGCACTGAAAGACGTGGCACTGAAAGACGTGGCACTGAAAGACGTGGCACTGAAATATCGTGGCACTGAAATAACGTGGCACTGAAATAACGTGGCACTGAAATAACGTGGCACTGAATAACGTGGCACTGAAATACGTGGCACTATGACTGTCAGAAAATGTTCATTAAACGGTTAGGGGTGAGTTTAGGGTTAGGGTTTGGATCCCTTTATCACCTTGATGGTGGTGGGTGACTTTTCAGTGTGTGTTCTGTTTTTTTTCTATAAAAACGCATGCGTTTTTAACGCAAACAAACGCGTTGAGATCGGACGCCATGTCGCGTTTGGAGAGCCCCTGATGTGCCTAAACAGTGAAAACTCCCCAATTCTAACTGAAACCCCAGCCCTAACCCTAGCCCTAACCCCAACCCTAACCCTAGCCCTAACCCTAGTCCTAACCCTAGCGCTACTTTCACACTAGCGTTTTTTTTGCATACGTCGCAATGCGTAGTTTTGGCGAAAAAATGCATCCTGCAAAGTCATCTGCAGGATGCGTTTTTTCCCCATAGACTAACATTAGCGACATATTGACACACGTCGCAAGCGTCGTGCGACGGTTGCGTCGTGTTGTGGCGGACCGCCGGCAGCAACAAACGTTACATGTAACTTTTTTTGTGCCGACGGTCCACCATTTCCAACCGCGCATGCGCGGCTGGAACTCCGCCCCCACCTCCCCGCACCTCACAATGGGGCAGCGGATGCGTGGAAAAACAGCATCCGCTGCCCCCGTTGTGCGGCGCTTGCACAGTATGCGTCGGTATGTCGGGCCGACGCAGCGCGATGGCCCCGTACTGACGCTAGTGTGAAAGTAGCCTAACGGGAAAATGGAAATAAATATATTTTTTTAAATTGTATTATTTTTCCCTAACTAAGGGGGTGATGAAGGGGGATTTGATTTACTTTTATAGCGGGTTTATTAGCGGATTTTTATGATTGGCAGCCGTCACACACTAAAAGACGCTTTTTATTGCAAAAAATAGTTTTTGCATCACCACATTTTGAGAGCTATAATTTTTCCAGATTTTGGTCCACAGAGTCATGTGAGATCTTGTTTTTTGCGGGACGAGTTGACGTTTTTATTGGTACCATTTTTGGGTACATGACATTTTTTGATCGCTTTTTATTCCGATTTTTGGGAGGCGGAATGAACAAAAATCAGCAATTCCTGAAATTCTTTTAGGGGGGGCGTTTATACCGTTCCGTGTTTGGTAAAAAGGATAAAGCAGTTTTATTCTTCGAGTCAGTACGATTACAGCGATACCTCATTTATGTAATTTTTTTATGTTTTGGCGCTTTTACACAATAAAAACTATTTTATATAAAAAAATAATTTTTTGCATCGCTTTATTCTGAGAGCTATAACTTTTTTATTTTTCTGCTGATGACGCTGTATGGCGGCTTTTTTTTGCGGCACAAGACGTTTTCAGCGGTACCATGCTTATTTATATCCGTCTTTTTGATCGCGTGTTATTCCACTTTTTGTTTGGCGGTATGAGAATAAAGCGTTGTTTTTTGCCTCGTTTTTTTTTTTTTTTTTACGGTGTTCACTGAAGGGGTTAACTAGTGATATAGTTTTATAGGTTGGGTCATTACGGACGCGGCGATACCAAATATGTGTACTTTTATTGTGTGATTTTTTTTTTTTATTTAGATAAAGAAATGTATTTATGGGAATTTTTTTTTTTTTTTCTTTATTTAGGAATTTTTTTAAATTTTTTTTTTACACAAAGTGGAATTTTTTTTTTTTTACTTTGTCCCAGGAGGGGACATCACAGATCGGTGATCAGACAGTGTGCACAGCACTCTGCCTGATCATCGATCTGACAGGCACGTTCCACAGGCTTGCCGGCGCCTGCTATGAGGATTCTCAGCAGACGCCGGCAAGCAGGGTCATCTCATGACCCGGAAGGAGTCCCGCAGCCATCTTGGATCCGGGGACTCCTTCCAGGTCACCGGAGCAGCGATCTCATCGCGTTGCTGCGGTGGGAGAGCGCAGGGAGCCCCCGTCCCTGCGCGATCCCCCTCTATGCCGCTGTCACTATTGACAGCGGCATTAGAGGGGTTAAATGCCCGCGATCGGCGATAGCGCCGATCGTGGGCATTGCTGCGGGGTGTCAGCTGTCATATACAGCTGACACCCGCACCCGATCACCGCGGCGCTCAGCGCGAGACCGCGGTGATCGAGCCGCCGTACTAGTACTGCGGCTGTCAGTAATGCAGTGCCGGCAGCGCAGTACTAGTACGGCGCATGTCGGGAAGGGGTTAAGTATCCAAGCAAAGTAGTTATGATTTCATGAAAACTGCGCCCACTGTGGTGTAAAGACACGGCTGAACTGTGCGGTTTTGGTGCTTTTTTTTTCTCTTTTTTTTCTCTTTTGTCTTCTAGGAGGAGCCTAAAGCATTGCATGAAAAAAAGTGCAGATACTTTATTAAATGCAAAATCAAAGCTTTTCTGTAATATAAAAAAATACATTAAAAATGCAAGTTCACATCTGCACCAAAAACGCATCAAATAAAGGGGGCGAAGATTGTTATTGTGTAGTTTGGTGCGTAACATGCAGAAAAAAACCCACAGTATTTCTGCACCGTATAAACATGGCCTTACAGACACAAAAACTCCGGATGTCATATAGTGAAGCTACATAAAGATGAGAAAGTTCAGGCGGCTCCAACTGTGAATGAAGGAACAAAAAAATAATCCACTGATCCCAACTGGAGATGAGCATGATGCACAGATAACGTCCCACCGGCCCTGGATGATCTAAAGCTGCCGGGGACGTCGGAAGGTTATAGATTCGCAGCCTCCCATCCACCTGCCAGGTACTAATGACCTGGACGCTAGACCAGAGTCCCGGAAATCTATGCGCTCATCTCTAGTCCCAACTGCCCCGGATACAGTGGACAGTCCCGGATTTGGGTCTACACCCTGCAGTCTCCAGCATCTGCTGAATTTCTGACAACTCCTCCTGCCAGGGGAGAGAACAATGGTAAATGGGCGTGGATTAGGTTGTGGCTAGGGGCATAGCCAAAATTTGCCGTGTTGCCCTATGCGCGCCACATAATTTATCACTCTTACTTAAAAAGTTGGAAGGTATGGGGCAGTATGTCCATCTCCTTACAGGCACATGACTGAAAATCCTGTCCAAATCCTGTCCTGGTCCAGATGAATTACATTCTTAGGTACTCAAGAAGTATCGTTGCTCCTTGTGGAGAGTGACATGTTAAGCAGGTCGAGGTGAGGAGACTTAAAGCCGCAATGCTCCTCTGGGAAATATGCAAATTGTCTCTTCAGAGAGGAAGAGGACTAGAACTCTAGTGCCACCTATAGGAAGTAGCAATCCTAACAGTCAATGTCGACCCTTTAACAAGCCTTGCCACATGACTTAGGATAAAAGCCAAACCAGAATCTCAATTTGCAGACACTGTTTCGGGGTACTGCCCCTCGTCAGTGCAAAGTGGAGATCTAGTTTGGCTGAGTGAGAGGCGTCTGACCGGGATCCAAGAAGTATCCTTTCTCCTTGCGGAGAGTGACATGTTAAGCATGTCGAGGTGAGGAGACTTAAAGCCGCCTCTCACTCAGCCAAACTAGATCTCCACTTTGCACTGACGAGGGGCAGTACCCCGAAATACAGTGTCTGCAAATTGAGATTCTGGTTTGGCTTGTATCCTAAGTCATGTGACAAGGCTCGTTAAAGGGTCGACATTGACTGTTAGGATTGCTACTTCCAGTAGGTGGCACTAGCGTTCTAGTCCTCTTCCTCTCTGAAGAGACAATTTGCATTCTTAGGTACTGAAATAGTTAGCAGAGGAAATTGCAGAATCACTAGCCAGAATCTTTGAGAAATCCTGGAAAACAGGAGAAGTCCCAGAAGATTGGAGAAGGGCAAATGTTGTCCCTATCTTCAAAAAATGAAAGAAGATGGAGCCAGGAAATTACAGGCCAGTGAGCCTAACTTCTATACCAGGAAAGATCTTTGAACAAATTATTAAACAGCATTTATGTAAGTATTTGGATAAGGATACAGTAATTAACCAGAGCCAGCATGGGTTTGTAACAAACAAGGCATGCCAGACTAATCTAATTTCCCTCTAAGATGGGATCACTGGATGGATCAGGGATATGCGGTATAGTATATCTTGACTTCAGCAAAGCATTTGATAAAGTATCTCATACTATTCTTATTGAAAACATGACCAAGTATGGGATTGATAAGGCTACTGTCAGGTGGAGTCATAACTGGCTGAGTGATCATGCACAAAGAGTGGTAATAAATAGTGATGAGCGAGTATACTCGTTACTCGGGTGGTCTCCGAGTATTTTGTAGTGCTCAGACATTTAGCTTTCATTGCCTCAGCTGCATGATTTACGGCTGCTAGCCAGGCTGAAGTGTAGAAGGATCATCATTATTCTCATTTGCACATGGAAACACGAGAAGCAGTGGAATGAAACTGAAAATAAGATATGGATTAGAAATTAGAAAAAACTTTTTGACAGTGAGGGTGATCAGTGAGTGCAACAGGCGGCCACGAGAGGTGGTGAGTTCTCCTTCAATGGAAGTCTTCAGAGGTTGGACAGACATCTGTCTGAGGTGGATTAGTGAATCCTGCATTGAGCAGGGGGTTGGACACGATGAGCCTGGGAGTCCCTTCCACCTTTAGGGTATGTTCACACGTTCCTGATTTCAATCCTTTTTTTTGAGGACTAAAACCGCAGCTCTTGGCAGAAAACGCAGGTGCGTTTTTGGTGCGTTTTTTGATGCGTTTTTTATGCAGTTTTCTCTGCAGATTGTCTGTGTTTGACACAAATAAAGCTTTAACTGCAGTGGGGGGGAAAAAAAAAAGAAATGATGTCATTTCCTTGTCCAACCCTTTTCTTCTTCCATCCTCCATTTTGGGACTAAACACCAAAATGAGTGGACGTGTTTTGAATGACAGCGCTCCGCAGAGTGCTGAGCGTAGGCCAGATCACAGCCCGCGGATCCAGCTCTATCCAGCTATTTAAGTTTACGTTCACATTTGCGGTCTGCGCCGCAGCGTCGGGCGCCGCAGCGTCGCCGCATGCGTCATGCGCCCCTATATTTAACATGGGGGTGCATGGACATGCGTCGCACTTGCGTTTTGCGCCGCATGCGTCACTGCAGCGCACGCATCCGGGCGCAGAGGACGCAGCAAGTTGCATTTTTGCTGCGTCCAAAATCAATCAAAAAAAGGACGCATGCGGCGCAAAACGCAGCGTTGTGCATGCGGTTTGCTGCGTTTTTGTTTGCGTTGTGTGTTGCGGCGCCGACGCTGCGGCGCACAACGCAAATGTGAACATAGCCTAAGTGCCACGTATTTAAGTGCCACGTATTTCAGTGCCACGTATTTAAGTGCCACGTATTTAAGTGCCACGTATCACGTATTTAAGTGCCACGTATTTAAGTGCCACGTATTTAAGTGCCACGTATTTAAGTGCCACGTATCACGTATTTAAGTGCCACGTATTTAACTGCCACGTATTTAAGTGCCACGTATCACGTATTTAAGTGCCACGTATTTCAGTGCCACGTATTTCAGTGCCACGCATTTAACTGCCACGTATTTCAGTGCCACGTATAACGTATTTCAGTGCCACGTATCACGTATTTAAGTGCCACGTATCACGTATTTAACTGCCACGTATTTAAGTGCCACGTATCACGTATTTCAGTGCCACGTATCACGTATTTCAGTGCCACGTATCACGTATTTAAGTGCCACGTATTTAAGTGCCACGTATCACGTATTTAAGTGCCACGTATCACGTATTTCAGTGCCACGTATCACGTATTTAAGTGCCACGTATTTAAGTGCCACGTATCACGTATTTAAGTGCCACGTATCACGTATTTCAGTGCCACGTATCACACATATATATAACGTATAACACACTGACAGGAGCCATAGTTCCTGTCGGTGTGTCACTGCGCATGCGCGAGCGAGTGTACCGGCGGTCATTGACCCCGGCACTCTCGCTTAACGGCAGTGCTGCGTGGGAAAGTTCAACGCAGCTGTACTGCCGTTAACCGAGACGCCGGAGCCATTGAACTCCGGAACAGTACGCGATACACTGCTAGGAGCTTCGCTCCTGGCAGTGTATCGCCGGAGAGCAGCCGATCGGCGTGGGACACTCGTTTTATGGATTCTGCGGACAGGGAGTATGAATTTGATTTTTTATTTTGGGATTTTATCTAGGGGATCGAGGGCTTCGCCTACAAGTGTGCTGTTGGTGAGTATATACTCTGTGTTATATGTTGTATGTACTGTGTGTCATGTATGTGTATTGTGTGTAGGTGTTTTGTGTAACTTTACAACTGTGCTAAGTCGCCGGACACAGGGACAACTCTCCCATCCTAATACTGGATGGGAGCAGTAGTCCCATACGGCGACTTAGCACAATGGTGGCACTCGCGTCGCATGGGGACACACACACACACACACACACACACACACACACATACCAAATCAATCAAACGGCCGACACGATCCCCATGCGACGGTACGCCTCCATGTCTCTCCGCCCAAGCACTTCCGCCCACGCACTTCCGGCCGCTGCAGCGGTTCTGCACCACAAACCGCAATAAAACCCGCAGATATATTTTTGATCTGCGGGTTTTACTGCGGGTTTGACCTCACAATGGAGGTCTATGGGTGCAGAACCGCTGCTGTTTCGGACAAAGAAGTGACATGCTCCTTCTTTTTTCCCGCAGCTATTCAGCGCGGCTTTTTTTTGGAAATTCAGGATCGTGTGCACAGTGGTTCCTGTTTTCCATAGGGTACATTGTACTGTACCCTGCATGGAAAAAAGCTGCGGAAAGCGGCAAAACCGCTGCGGTTCCGCGGTAAAAAACGCACTGTGTGAACATGGCCTTAACATTCTAGGATTCTATGAAATCGCACAAGACTCAATAATTGCACAAAGATTATCCGGGAATCGGGAGCAGACAGCCCCTTAATCTTTCCTCCCCGCTGTACATATCTTGTGCACAGAATCTGTCTGCAGTTTGCTTTTCCTCATGTACTCAGAGGAGGTGCACATCACCCCAAACACAAGGCCCTTCATTGCTTTGCCCGGAACGTCTGAGCCGCTCTCATGCTATTTTTTAACTCTCTCCCTGTTCCCAAGGTACAAAATGGAGAAACGTCCGAGATGCAGCAGAGGCCACTCAGCTTGGAGCCGCTCCAGAAACATTGCGTCATGAGAAACACCAAGTAATGGCGAGTATCTGGACGAGCCTCCGCTGTGTAAACACATCCGCCACCCCGATAGACGCCAGTCTGTGCAAATACCTGGCGGGCCCCATGTGAATCTGATGCCCACAGACAAGCAGGAAAAGGTCTAAAAATACAAGTTTGAGAAAGAAACCCAAGCGGCGTCACTGCGTGTCTTATTAACCAAGTCACCGCCGAGCAGCACATTGTGCATGTTATTTGTGCACTGAATTAGCGGAGTTTACGACAAGTGAATAGTAGAGCCGAGGAGCGGCTGCATTCTGTTACATGGCTATCCTAAGATTATAATTATTAGATAATAATATAATAATAAGAAATAACATGGATATAATTATAATGTAATAATAAAGTTACATCAATGTAATATTAATATAATAATAAATAACATTAATATAATGTAATAATAAAGTAACAATAAATAATAAAATACTAGGAATATAATAATAAATAACATTAATATAAGAATAACACACAGCCATATATTAGTGAAGAATCTATTTAACTTTATTAAAGTCGAGACAACTGTGAAAAAGGAATAAAAACGTGAAACAGATAAAACTATGTACAGCTCCTTAAAGCCTAAGTGTTGAGGGTTCGGCGCCTCGCTACGCCCCGGACACATCGCCATCTGCAGCGGTGTCTCCGGCTCATTAGTCTGGACGCTGCCCGGACACGGTGGGAAACGCCGCACAGAACTTCTCACTGTTTGTAAACACGTTCTCACTTACGTTACATTTATTCCCCAGGAGAATGATTAGACAATGTTTTTCCTTTCCCTGGGAATGACATTCGCAATGAATCTTCGCGCCTCCTGTGCGTCTGACACGTGGAGAATATCAGCAATTTATTTACATAGTGGTGAAAGGGAAAAAGAAGGGTGATGGGTCTTATATAAAATAACAGTAAAAATAAACCCGCAGCCAGAAGATCACGAAATATGGACTAATTCTGCAGATCATGAAGTTTGGAAAGGTCAGGCCGCCAATCGCAAGTAACGAGGGTAAATTTGGTCTTTCCGAAATGCAGCAACTTTGGTTTCATGGCGACTGTTGAGTTGCAGTCTCTGAAATGTGCGGGTCTTGAAGGGAATCTGTCACCTGGCTTTTTTTCACCTAATCTGAGAGCAGCATAATGTAGGGACAGAGACCCTGATTTCCAGCGATGTGTCACTTTCTGTGCTGCTTGCTGCAGTTTTGATAAAATCAGCCTTAGAAGCAGGAGATTATCACTAGGGGACTAGTAAACCTGCTGCATGTAGTCCTCTATATGTATGAGCTCCGCATAACCCCACGCCATCACTGATTGGCAATTTTCTGACTATACACAGTGTACAAGCTGCCAATCAGTGGTGTGGGCGGGGTTATACAAAGCTCAGCATTCAGAGCACTGCTGACTCTGCAGGAGTGAGAACATTGATTTTATTAAAATGATAACAAGCAGCCCAATTAGTGACACATCACTGGAATCATTGTATCTGCCCCTACATCATGCTGCTCTCAGGTAAGGGGGGAAAAAACTTGGTGACAGATTCTCTATGAAGGGAATTTGTCAGGTTTTGCCACCTAATCTAAGAACAGTATAATGTAGGTGCAGAGATCCTTATTCCAGTGGTGTGTCACGAACGGGGCTGCACGTTGTAATTTTTAAAATAAACTTACAGTTTTCTAAAAAAAAAAAAAAAGTGACATCCCCTCGTTTGGATAGGAGACCACTTTCAAATTTGACAATGCCCCTTTAAGTAATGTTAAGATGACTTTTCTCATCCTGTCACAGCGTACATGGCAAAGCTGGCCGGTGAGCTGTGGAAGCAGGAAACGTATTGTCACTGCTTGACTGACTACAGTGGGAATTGCATTCTTATTATATCTGTATAGCAACATAAAAACCGCCCTTTCCAATGAAATCCTGATGTCATTCTTCCGGCTGATACTTCCCCTGTAAGCGATGCTCTCAGTTGGACTCTCATCACACCTCTATTGCAGTGTCCATAATACTGTGCCACTGCTCTAATCCCACAGCACTGTTTGTCATGCCATCCATGCCCGATATCACTTGCTTTACGTGACCACAAAATTGTGCAGATATTTCCTAACACTGCTAAGAGGCCGCAATGCCAGGACTCCCGAATTGTTGTGTCTGGATGACGGACACTTGTTCACTATGATCTGGATTAAAGGGTTCATATATTTGCAAAGTGGTTGTGAAAACCAGTATCTTTACAATTGAGATTTTCCAGCTCCAATGTTCAGGTCCACATTGATTTCTATGGGGTTTGGGTCAGGTTCGAGTCTAGGTACAGTTCTGATACCTGAACCGAACTTTGGACTAAAGTTCGGTCGAACCCGACGAACCTGAACTTTTACACATCTGCTCATCTCTAGTTACAAGCCAACCTGCAGCCCCGGCCTGATCAGTTACCCAGCAAAGGAGCACGTGGTGCAGCAGGGGCTATGCCTTTCAGCCTGCTTGCCCCTATATAAAGCAGATGTGAATGCTGGATTTAACCAGTTTTCGGTCTCTCGTGCTTCCGAGGCAAAGCTGTATAATCTTGCAGCCTGAGAGGGAGCGCAGTTTGGACTAGAGGTGCGACCATGCCGCTGGTCTGAACTGTCAATCTCCAGGAGTGCACCGCCCCGGCAATGCAGGCAGCCAGGAACTGGGAGCAGCGCGCTCCTCGGGCTTCCTACTGAGATAACCCCTACAAGGACCCGTCTCTTAGTAGCCAAACTGCCCCCATACACTATGCCGCCTCTGATGGACTCATGGTATCGAAGATGTTGCTCATCGAAGAGGGTGTCATCTTTGTAGACAAGGAGTCAGGGGGATCACAAAATAATTTTTGCCACTTTCAAAATGTCTGCTTCAGAATTGGACAGAAAAGCCTCCTACTGAAATCACAGGGGCCCAGGGGTCCGGAGGAGGGAGAGCTCTACGGATATATATTTGTAATGAAAGATCCAGTCTATATTCATGCCTCCCGCGGTGCAGGCAGCAGGATCGGCTGCTATATTTGGATAAACTGACAATTGGTTATTACCATTTCCTTTGTCAAAAATCTTTCAGCACTGATTGGCCAACATTGGATCATGTAGTGACACACCCACAACTAGTCACACCCAGTTGTCAATTTATTTATAAACGCAAGGAGCGTACAAGGAAAAGTTCTAAGAAGAGATTATACCACATTTTATGGAGAATACTCTTATTTACAGAAATCAGGAGTGCTGAAATGTCTTCTTTTAGCAGCCTAAGGCTCAAAGTCAGAAATTGTCATAATTTAGCTTTCATGTATTGATACACTTCATAATAAATCCATCTGGCAACAACAACCTATAACGTAAACACACTGTAAATATCCAGGTAATCTCCGATTGTCACAGTCATAAAGTCTTGAGGGTTGATGATAATCACTCTTTACCATAACTTCTTTCTAATCACATTCACAAACCATTGTCGACATTCATGTTCCCAAGTATACAGTATTACGGCCAATAATGCACTAATGTTCACAAATTACTTGTTTCCACAGAAGGTGAGAAGTTGGAAACTCTGTCAGCTCGATTCTGATTCTCTTTAAAGGGAACCTGACAGCTGATACAAGCAGCGCGATCCGCAGGCAGCAGTGAGCCGGCCCCGGCTGTGTGATCTCAGCCCGGTATGTCCGACTCCAAGATGCTGCGGCATATCAGAGAAAAACATCATCTGCAAGCTGCCGGTGACCAAGCTGTCCTGGAGACTAGATGGACAGGCAGATGGTCTCCGGTGGCTTCTCCCCATCTGCTGCCCTGACTGCCGGTGACCAAGCTGCCGTGGAGACTAGATGTACAGGCAGATGGTCTCTGGTGGCTTCTCCCCATCTGCTGCCCCGGCTGCCGGTGACCAAGCTGTCCTGGAGACTAGATGGACAGGCAGATGGTCTCCGGTGGCTTCTCCTCATCTGCTGCCCTGACTGCCGGTGACCAAGCTGCCCTGGAGACTAGATGTACAGGCAGATGGTCTCTGGTGGCTTCTCCCCACCTGCTGCCCTGACTGCCGGTGACCGAGCTGGACATTAGATGTACAGGCAGATGGTCTCCGGGGCTTCTCCCCGCCTGCTGCCCTGGCTGCCGGTGACTGAGCTGGAGAGTAGATGTACAGATAGATGGTCTCTGGTGGCTTCTCCCCGCCTGATGCCCTGGCTGCTGGTGATTGAGCTGCACTGGACACTAGATGTACAGGGAGATGGTCTCTGGTGGCTTCTCCCCACCTGCTGTCCTGGATGCTGGTGACTAAGCTGCGCTGGAGACTAGATGGACAGGCAGATGGTCTCTGGTGGCTTCTCCCCACCTGCTGCCCTGGCTGCCGGTGACTGAGCTGGACATTAGATGTATAGGCAGATGGTCTCCATTGGTTTCTCCCCGCCTGCTGCCCTGGCTGCTGGTGACTGCGCTGTGCTGGAGACTAGATGGACAGGCAGATGGTCTCTGGTGGCTTCTCCCCACCTGCTGCCCTGGCTGCCGGTGACCGAGCTGGACATTATATGTACAGGCAGATGGTCTCCGGGGCTTCTCCCCGCCTGCTGCCCTGGCTGCCGGTGACTGAGCTGGACATTAGATGTACAGGCAGATGGTCTCCGGGGCTTCTCCCCGCCTGCTGCCCTGGCTGCCGGTGACTGAGCTGGACATTAGATGTATAGGCAGATGGTCTCCGGCGGCTTCTCCCCGCCTGCTGCCCTGGCTGCTGGTGACTGAGCTGCGCTGGAGACTAGATGGACAGGCAGATGGTCTCTGGTGGCTTCTCCCCACCTGCTTCCCTGGCTGCCGGTGACCGAGCTGGACATTAGATGTACAGGCAGATGGTCTCCGGGGCTTCTCCTCGCCTGCTGCCCTTGCTGCCGGTGACTGAGCTGGACATTCGATGTATAGGCAGATGGTCTCCGGCGGCTTCTCCCCACCTGCTGCCCTGGCTGCTGGTGACTGAGCTGGAGACTAGATGTACAGATGGTTTCTGGTGGCTTCTCCCCGCCTGCTGCCCTGGCTGCTGGTGACTGAGCTGCGCTGGAGACTAGATGGACAGGCAGATGGTCTCTGGTGGCTTCTCCCCACCTGCTGCCCTGGGTGCTGGTGACTGAGCTGCGCTGGAAACTAGATGGACAGGCAGATGGTCTCCAGTGGCTTTTCCCCGCCTGCTGCACTGGACTACACACGGATTGTACTTGTAGGCAGAGACTTGTCAATCCAGGGCAGCGGGTGGGGAGAAGCCACTGGAGACCATCTGCCTGTCTCTCTTTAGTATGTTTTACTCAGATTCAAATAGGATGATATCTGCAAGGAGTTTGTATGTTCTCCCCGTGTTTGTGTGGGTTTTTTCCAGGTTCTCCAGTTTCCTCCCACATTCCAAAGGCATACTGATAGGGGAACTAGATGGTGAGCCCCAATGGGGACAGTGATGATGATGTCTGTAAAGCGCTGTGGAATTAATGGTGCTATATAAGTGAGGAAATTAAATACTTCTCACTGGGCCGAGTTCATACAGCCTGATGCATGTTATATCAGGTAGCAAGTATCAGCCATCAGAATCTCTTTATGTCACTGTTAATTCAAAAGATTTGGAGTCTTTCTATCAGATTCCATCAAAATGTTATAAAACATGGCAATATTTATAATTTTACAGGAACTTTTTCATCTTCGGGATCTGCTTGAAACACCACCCTGTGGCCCCATTTCCTGGACTCTTTGGAGCATGACAAATCTAGTAATCTATCTACATCTCCATTCCCAAACAAATATTTGTAGAGTAATGGAAGACAACTAGTTCATGCAATATTCACCGATTGCTGAAAGGTTGGGACGTATTTGGGTTAAGCCATAAACCAGTGTAACTGTAATATTGCTCGATCAAAAAATGTCTTATACGACCAGTAAGAGGACTCCTCCGAGTGTCAGTGATAGTAGAACAATAATATCATGTAGTAATAAATTATAATGTCCTGATTTACTTAAGCCATCCAAATTTTAGACAATGAAAACTTAAGCTCTGATTCAGTAAAGTGCAATTCGCTTTGTCTCGGTCAACAGAGAGTTGTACAAACATATAGCAACTCTTGACGTTTCCACGACAGATTCACCCAATTCTGCCAAACAAGGCCGGGCTGGGACAGGACTGAGGAGCGGCTCATCTAATTCATTTCATTCAACTCCGCCCTCAACTGCAGTAAGAGTTGTAACGAGGCGCATGAAGGTGCGCACCACTTGTCAGACGCTCGGATTTGTTCAGAGGCCTGCACCTCTTAATGAATCAGGAGCGTTTGACTCCAGCACAAGAATGGCATGAACATCGCTGGTCTTGAAGAATTGGAGCATTGGACTGGACAGTCTTAAAATGTCGCAAATTTATCAAAGTCGCTTATGCTGGATGCCAAATGTCGCACACCCTTAGACGGTCTGTTCTAAGTTCACACCATCAATTTCTTGACTTACTTTCAACTCACAATAAATTTCATCACAAATTTGACTCACATGATCGCAGTTTGAGCCACGATCATTATCCAACCACTTTCCTCCTTGGTCACCATGTTGAAAAACATCTTACAAACACATAGTAAATGGGCTGAAAACCATGAAAGACTGTTTTTGGACCAAACTATGATACATTTCTTAGTAAATCATCCCCAGAAGATTCTTCACACTCAACAGTCAAAT
This sequence comes from Ranitomeya variabilis, assembly GCF_051348905.1. Classification (NCBI taxonomy): domain Eukaryota; kingdom Metazoa; phylum Chordata; class Amphibia; order Anura; family Dendrobatidae; genus Ranitomeya; species Ranitomeya variabilis. The sequence goes on from NC_135233.1 coordinate 194,172,521, forward strand.
GCGTAGATTAAACCTAGTTCTGGCAGGAAAGCTTTGTACAGCAGAATTGTACTCCTCTTGATCTCTGTACAATCTTCTCTTTCGAAGAAACATTTCCTACTTTACACAACAAAAACATATTTGCATTTGTCAACCATTTTACACAGAAGATTCCTCTACCAAATAGTCGCTCTCCTGTGTTTTCCTGGAGTCTTCTGTACCCTGGAGGTTACAGTTCTCTGTTTTATTCTGGGCCATATTACTTTCCGCAGTCACCTCTTGGGAACTACTTGAAGACTTGGCATCAGTGTGCTTGAAATAGTCCCTCACAGTATTCTTGACAGAAGATGGTAATGTTATACGAATACTTTGGCTGAAGGAGGTTATGGTCTTATTTTGTGCATTGACCCTGGTGGTCTCTTCTGTTCTTGGATGATTTGCGTTCTGCTCACTTTTTCTGCCTTCATTTTCTATAGAAACCGTAGAAATGTCCTCTGATGTCTTATTAGGTGTTGACTCATTTGTAGGGCCCCTGTGTATGACACGTTTGGGTTGTGTCGATCCACAAAACATCTCCACTTCTGGGAGTTGCTTTCTACATGCAGAATGTAGTATGAGCGGAGTGTTTTGACCATAAAACACAGTCTGCGGAATCTGGAATTTTGGACTTTGGGAAATGGAACTGTTAAAATCGATGTCTAGATTTTTGTCAGTTCTACTTTTCGCTGACTTGATATTTGGAGACATGAAGAAACTCACTATTGAATGCTGGAGACCCTCATCATTGGAAGACTCATGCCTTCTGATTTCAATGTGCTTGACAGAAGTTTCCTTGTGCATGCAATGACTATCCGCAGGGCCATCTTCAGCTCTGAAGTTATTAAGTTCTTTTACAATTTCTTTGTCATGTGCTTGGAAGGTGAAATGTTGTTTTGACCCCTTATCTAAGGATACTTTTGGAATGTCACTGTGAACTGGGGCTTCGTAATTGGCTCCATCATCCTCTCTTACTGTACTATCCCTTTCCCACTGCATTTCCCAAGAATCAAGGTCACAAGAGTTGCCACCGAAGAGAGTAGTCATAGGTATGTGCCACTCTCTCAGTTTTTTTCTGGTGATTTCTGGAGAGAGTGTGTGCAGTCTGGCTGAAGTGCCAAACATAAAAGGAAGAGAGGAGACATCACTGGGACTGAATACAGGGGACTCGGAGCAAAACGAGAAAGCACTATCCAAGGAACTTAAGGAGGAGACGGAAGGAGACGTGGTAGTAGAGGAGAGGCTTGAAAAACTTGACCTGCTAGAACTATTCATTTTCTGTTGATTTCTTTCCTTCATTATTGTACATGCCTGAGTTGACCTCCAAAAGGCATGCTGAGGGTTTTTTGTACAGCCAAATTCTTCATTTACTAATTTCTGCCTTTCCAGCTGAAGTTGCTTTAACTGATTTATGTAATCAATGTGATTGTGTATCATCGTGGCATCACAGCTAGACTGGCGAGCAACTGGCTCATGGTTTGGGACAAGATGCCTAGAGCTGATACAGACACTTGGTTCTGAAGAGCATCTGTCTCTGGATGGACTCAGGAAGCACGCAGAGCCAGAACCAATTAGTCGCTCATTGTCATAGCATTCTAGGATGTCCATCTTTGTTTTGCTCTGGTAGCAGGCTGCTATTTCACTAAACAGATCCCAATCTTCTTTCTCCTCTAATAGCAAAGACTCATCAAACATGCCATCTTCATCTTTCAATAAATTCGTATTGGACTTGTCCAGGTCGGAAGATGCAAATTCGAGTTCATCTGAGGAATCTTGTCCTTGGATACCTGGAAAATGGTGGAAAAGCTGTGCTGTAAATAATGGTTGCATGCAAAAACAAAAACGTTAATTGCAAAATTCTGCACTGATTTATTAATATAGTATATCTTCATAAGATCAGATATCTTCAAATCTCCAACAGACTTAAAGTTAAAAGATCGCATGCTGGTTACCTACCAACACTATTAAAGGGAGCAAAGGAACTGTTATTGCTCAGTTATCAGTTTCACATGTGGGGACTGCCTATGCTGGTGTGATCTATAATTCATTTCTCCTTCCCTCAAGGAAACAGAAGATAACTGTAGACGGAAACATTAGATCTTTCTGTTATTTCTAGCTTTTTACTTCACAATGGTTTTGCACATTTGTATGTCGTTTTAGTTTTACCTTTTTATATCTTTTATTGTAAGCGGTGTATATTTTTTTATGAAAGCTTAAAAAATTTAATAAGTTTGATGCTTGAATGCTCTAAAAAATCCATAGCCTTTCAGAGAGTGTATGGCCTTTTTTGATTGACTGACAACATCATATTTCGGGGATTCATCACCCCATGTGTTTGATGAGTGATGGCAGCGTTAAGTAAACGAGGTGTGCAGGGTGCGATCTATGCTCACTTTATAGCCTTCAACAAAGGTTGAGTCCTGGATTGAATGAGAGGAGATAAATTAACCCTTGCACCCTATGTCACAACAAGTGTGTATGTGACAACTTGACAATTTAATAAATTGAGACCGCCCTTTTAAGGACAATGTATAACAGTAACCAGTAAACTCTCATGTTTCCACTAGTGATGACCACAGGATGTAATTGTCAAAGGGAATGGGTCACTAGATTTTTGCTATCCCATGTGAGATAAGCATTATGGATGGGCACAGACCCGGATTCCAGCAATGTGTCACCTACTAGGCTGCAGGGCTCTGGCAGTGCTCCTCCTTGCACAAAGGCTGAGGTAGCGGTCCTGCTGCTGGGTTGTTGCCCTCCTACAGCCCCCTCCACATCTCCTGATGTACTGGCCTGTCTCCTGGTAGTGCCTCCAGCCTCTGGACACTACGCTGACAGACACAGCAAACCTTCTTGCCACAGCTCGCATTGATGTGCCATCCTGGATGAGCTGCACTACCTGAGCCACTTGTGTGGGTTGCAGAGTCCATCTCATGCTACCACGAGTGTGAAAGCACAACCAACATTTAAAAGTGACCAAAACATCAGCCAGAAAGCATTGGTACTGAGATGTTGTCTGTGGTCCCCACCTGCAGAACCACTCCTTTATTGAGGGTGTCCTGATAATTGCCAATAATTTCTATCTGTTGTCTATTCCATTTGCACAACAGCATGTGAAATTGATTGTCAATCGGTGTTGCTTCCTAAGTAGACAGTTTGATTTCACAGAAGTTTGATTTTCTTGGAGTTATATTCTGTTGTTTAAGTGTTCCCTTTATTTTTTGAGCAGTGTTTATTAAAGAGAATCTGTCACCTGATGTGTGCTATTTAATCTGAGAACAACAAAATATAGAGCAAGTTAGCCTGATTTCAGTGATGTGTGACTTGCTAGGCTGTGGGTTGTAGTTTCAATACAATCAGTGTTTTATCAACAGGAGATTATCACTGCAGGCCAGTCCAGCTAATCTGTGTGACCCCACTCATACCACTGATTGGCAGCTTACTGTCAATGTACACAGGAAGCTGCCAATCAGCGGTGTGTGCGGGGTTATACACATCTCAGCATTCTGACCACTGCTACAGTACATCTACAACAGATAAAGCAGGGATTATATCCAAACTGCACAAAGCTGCCCAGTAAGTGACATCGCTGGAATCAAGCTTCCTTGCCCTATATTATGCTGCTGTCAGATTACACAGTAAAAACCTGATGGCAGATTCTGTTTAAGGAAACACTGGGCCAATTTTTTTTTTGCTGCACTTTTCAAAAAAATTCTGTTTTATGTCCGGCAGCTGTTCCAGGCTTCTTAGTGATGAGCTGGAGCTGCATAGCCCTTGATATTCATGAGCTCCAGCTATCCCCTCCCCCAATATTTTGACAGCTTTCTGCTTATGCTCAGTGTAGGCATAATCAGTAGCATAGTTGAGATTTGTCAGAGCTGAACTTTGAGATGAGTAGTAGAGATCCAGCAGATAAAACAGCGATTCTAACAAAACTGCAGCAAGAAGTCCAGTAAGTGACACAGCACTGGAATCAGAAATCTGGCAGTATTTAATGCGTCACAATCTGGGGCCCGAATAAAATAGTGACAAAGGCCTGATTCCAGTGCTGTGTCTCTTACTTAATCTGTATTATTAGAAGGATTATCTTCTACCAATCTTCTTAGGTGATAAAACATGCACTCTGTGCATGAAACATGATTGAAAGATCCACGTTTAGAATGCAAAAAAAGCATCTGGAAGCTTCCATGGGTCAATCAGTCCCCTGATGAATAGTATGTAACCCTAGGATATGTCTGCCCTATGCTTGATGTGTAGGGAGACAACATTCACAAAAGTGGCTTCCTGTGGAGAAAGTCGACAGCTTTTCCACCCCACCCCTCAACATTCCACAGATCACAACATTGGAGATGATTGATTCCATGTCCAACCAGGAAAAAGGGGTTGTGGACCTGTCAACTGCTTCAAATTACCACTAGTCTCTTTCACAGCCCTATTGCTGAATTCTGACCTATCCATACTGCCCCCAAACTCTCCTGATATGTAAGGGAAAATCACTTTTATAGCACAGTATATACAAATTAGTAATGACTAGTCTGGTAGGGCTTCTTTCCCCCCAGACTAGTCTGTCTGGTTCTGTCTTACGCCCCCTTGGTGTGATTGACATCTTCTTCACTTTCCTTCACTGTCACATCTTCAGTGTAGGATGTTGCATGCTAGTTTGAGGTTTACTGTACTGAACATGTGAATGCAAGAGTGAAGAAGATGAGATTAAGGTACCGAGGTCAGACTAGTCTGGACAACGAGAATTCCACAGCATAGATTTCTAGTCTGGAGAATGAGAAGCCCACCGCATAGATTTCTAGTCTGGCGAATGAGAAGCCCACAGCATCGATTCCTAGTCTGGAGAACGAGAAGCCCACAGCATAGATTTCTAGTCTGGAGAACGAGAAGCCCACAGCATAGATTTCTAGTCTGGAGAACGAGAAGCCCACAGCATAGATTTCTAGTCTGGAGAACGAGAAGCCCACAGCATCGATTCCAAGTCTGAAGAACGAGAAGCCCACAGCATAGATTTCTAGTCTGGAGAATGAGAAGCCCACAGCATCGATTCCTAGTCTGGAGAACGAGAAGCCCACAGCATAGATTTCTAGTCTGGAGAACGAGAAGCCCACAGCATAGATTTCTAGTCTGGAGAACGAGAAGCCCACAGCATAGATTTCTGGCACACGAACAGCACTTGTTAAGAAGAGGAACATCTTACGCCAGTGGGCTTTTTACTGACCCCAGAGAACTTCACACTGACCTTAATGAGTAGCCACCATTTATTGAAAATGAGGAGGTCTGTTTCCTAGTGGGTTGGAAAAAACTTGTGGAGACCAAGCCACATATTCTGTAAGACTCCTTAGGTTTTTACCAGGAAAACCTATCTTTGTACCATGTTAGACAATAGATGGAAAAATATAAAAATTTGAGAAAGAAGAAAATGTTGCCGTCCAATTGTGCAGGTCTCACATTTTAATATTTTTAGTTTTTTACCGGCATGCAGCAATATTAATGCATTTCTACCAATTTACCTGACAATTCGTCTGTGCTTCGTGATTCTTGCATTTTGTGCTTGCTGAAAAGTGATGCAGCGTCTTGTCCAAAGATGAGGTTGTAATGTTCTATCAGGAACTGCACCAGAAGAGCCACCTGCATAAGACGAGCAGAGAAACCGTTCAGCTATAAAACTATTACAACACTGAACCTTCGCTTTCTCTAGATAATGGGGATGTCCACCAAATATTTGTACTTTTGAATGGACTCCTGATGGTGTGAAAATAGAGAATCAAACAGATACTGGTACTCCACACAACTACACGTGTCCTCCACCAGTCTTCTACCTTCTTCTTCTAGTGCAGAGTTTCTCAACTCCAGTCCTCAAGACTCACCAACAGGTCAAGATTTCAGGATTTCCTTAGCATTGCACAGGTGATAATTTCATCACCTCCTCAAGCATTAATTCCATCACCTATGCAATACTGAGGAAACCCTGAGAACATGACCTGTTGGTGGGTCTTGAGGACTGGAGTTGAGAAACACTGTTCTAGTGAGATATCTCATGTCTTCTGCAGCCCACCTCAGATTGACTGAGGTTCTCGGTTCCATCTCACTCAACACTCAGAGACTGGGACTTGAGACAAACTAGGTTGAGGAGCAGCAAGTAACCCAAGAACGGATACGGATCCGTTATGCTAAGTGCACTATAACATATATAAACATGCCAGAACTGATAGTATGTAATAATCATATTCATAAGGAATACTCTAAACAAGCTATATGATATACATAAGAACAAAAACAAGAGCTTAACATTCCTAATTATAAGTAGATCATAGTAGATAAATAATAACTATTGCAAAAAAATGTTATATAAAAGTATAGATCTTTATTAATGATTCAATACAAAAAAAAGGGCAAACAAGTGCAGATAGTAAAAGCTAGAAATTACTGGATCGGTCTAGTGAGCGATGATGCAAACTGGCAGGGGCATGCAATCCATAAAATGGGAGCATTCAAAGTAAACAACAATATACCCCAATCAGAATATTGAGTTAAATAACCACACAAGTGTGTATATAACAAAGAGTGGCCTCATAAATACCATATATATATATAGGTAAGATATATGCAGCCTGTCCAAAAACATAGTCCTCAGTAAACAGATAGTGTGGCATAAACACCACACTTCCTAAGAGTCAACTGACGGCCACCCGAAAAAGCAGCAGTGAAACGCGCGTTGGGGTATCTGTGCAGCGGCTCTTGGCATCCCATGGGAAAGAAACGCCTGCCCTTGACTTACATGCACTTTAGGTAATTACTTTTGACTCTTAGGAAGTGTGGTGTTTATGCCACACTATATGTTTACTGAAGACTATGTGTTTGGACAGGCTGCATATATCTTACCCATATATATAGTATTTATGATGACACTCTTTGTTATATACTGTAGCGTTTCCCTTACTTCGGGTCTTGGGGGACACTCGCTTTGCACGGGAATAATGCATACAGGCATGATATCTCACACAAATTAAGTCCACTCCGGTTTATTAAAACATCATAAACCGCACCTTAAGCCAGGTTACACACCACCAGCTTACACAGTCTGTTACTTTAACATGTGTGGCTTTACAAAGCCACACCTTATCTCTCCAGTCAGCAGGTAACTGCACAGTTCATTGTATGCATCAACAGAACATATTAATCACAGACAGTCTGTTCCAATGGCAGATACGTCTATGCCGTATATTACAGTTTTTTTCCCATACCAGGGGTTATCTCTCAGGAGCTCCGGCTCCAGACACTGACTCCTGCCAGTGCTGGTTCACAGGGAAACTGCCTCACTGGGATCACCGTCCTTGTGCCCAGGGCCCACGGATAGTCCAGTCCCGCAGTAGGAACTGTAGCATCCCCATCACAGAAACCGTCTCAGGCTCTGTAGATGCAGCCTTTCTGTGCGCTTCCAGGAAGTCCAATCACAGGCACCTCCAACACACAGGCCACCAGTCCATGATCTTACCAGGTGCTTGCAGGACTCTAGTCCATCCCAGGACAATCCAACACCCTGACCATTCCAGGACTCACACTCTTACCAGGTGCTTGCAGGACTCCAGTCCATCCCACGACAATCCAACACCTCGAGCATTCAGTCCATAGCCTCAGCAGTGCTTCCAGGACTCCAGCCCACTCCAGGACAATCCAACACACAGGCTATTGCAGGACTCACTCTTCAGTGCTTCCAGGACATCTCCACTGCCAGGAGACTCCAACACTGACCATCCACTAGGTCCACGGTCTCAGGTGCTTCCAGGACATCTCCAATGCCAGGAGACTCCAACACCGACCGTCCACTAGGTCCATACACTCTGAACCCACAGAAACCATGTGACTCACACCCTGGTCACATTACATACCTGTAACCACTCCCCTGGGTGGGAGTGTGGGTGTGTGGCTAGTTTGACCCTCCCATCTCTTATAACTAGCCCTGCCAATCTCCCATTAGAACTACACAATTACTTGTGGGACTACAGGTCCCAGAACACAACATAACTTTAGACAGACAGCGCAGAGTGTCCTCCTCTGCGACACACATACCAGCCATTTACAATCCTGCCGGACTTTCTCTCACCACCACAGTTATACATCCAAGTGCATCCTGCAGCGCACACACAGCGCCCCCTGGCTGTAAGATTGGTCACTGCACCACAATACACACTTGTGTGGTTATTTAACGCAATATTCTGATTGGGGTATATTGTTGTTTACTTTGAATGCTTTCATTTTATGGATTGCCTGCCCCTGCCAGTTTGCATCATCGCTCACTAGACCGATCCAGTAATTTTTAGCTTTTACTATGTGCACTTGTTTGCCTTTTTTTGTATTGAATCATTAATAAAGATATATACTTTTATATAAAAAAAAAATTTGGCAATAGTTGTTATTTATCTACTATGATCTAGTTATAATTGGGAATGTTAAGCTCTTGTTTTTGTTCTTATGTATATCATAAGTGCACTATAATGCTCATTATCTGCTATTATGATATATACTGTATATCTATATATATAATTGTCTAAGGGTTTTTCTGTCTGTCTGTCTGTCCTGGAAATCCCGCGTCTCTGATTGGTCGAGGCCGCCAGGCCTCGACCAATCAGCGACGGGCACAGCATGGCGACGATGATGTCATAAAGGTTGCCTCGACCAATCAGCGACGGGCACAGTCTGCCGCGAATTCGCCTCGACCAATCAGCGACGGGCACAGTATCGACGTAGATGTCATAATGGTTGCCAAGGCGACGATGTCATAAAGGTTGCCTCGACCAATCAGCGACGGGCACAGTCTGCCGCGAATTCTGGAATCATCATATATACTACGGGGACATGCATATTCTAGAATACCCGATGCGTTAGAATCGGGCCACAATCTAGTATATATATATAATCGTCTAATGCATCGGGTATTCTAGAATATGCATGTCCCCGTAGTATATGGACAATGATGATTCCAGAACTCGCGGCAGACTGTGCCCGTCGCTGATTGGTCGAGGCAACCTTTATGACATCATCGTCGCCATGCTGCCTCGACCAATCAGAGACGCGGGATTTCCAGGACAGACAGACAGACAGACAGAAAAACCCTTAGACAATTATATATATAGATGGACTCTGCACAGTACCACTTCTCCTGCCCTGTATATATACACTGCAGAGTATCACTACACCTGTCCTGTATATATACACTGCTCAGTACCACTCCTCCTGTATATATACACTGCACAGTACCACTCCTCCTGTCATGTATATATACACTGCACAGTACCACTCCTTCTGCATATATACACTGCACAGAACCACTCTTTCTGCATATATACACTGCACAGTACCACTCCTCCTGCATATATACACTGCACAGTATCACTCCTCCTGTCCTGTATATATACGCTGCACAGTACCACTCCTCCTGTGCTGTATATATACACTGCACAGTATCAATCCTTCTGTCCTGTATATATACACTGCACAGTACCACTCCTCCTGTGCTGTATATATACACTGCACAGTACTACTCCTCCTGTCCTGTATATATACATTGCACAGTACCACTCTTCCTGTCCTGTATATATACACTGCACAGTACCTCTCTTGTCCTGTATATACACACTGCACAGTACCAGTCCTCCTGTCCTGTATATATACACTGCACAGTACCTGTCACGATAATGTATAAAATGTTATATGATTATTAGTTTTCCCTGATAGCACACCACTGTGGGCTTTGACCCCCCTACTCTCTGTGTTTCTGCTGGCAGAGATGTGTGTATGTGGATCCCAAATCCCTCATGGCCCCCCCACAAGAATTTTTATTGCGCTTGTAGATGCACAAATATCCCTCCAGCTGAAACTGGTCTGATATCTCTCTTAAGACAGGAGGTTCTTTGTTCTAATATAGTAATTTATTAGGCCACCGATTTGGGCTACGAAAATAATAAGTTCATATTGCTAACTTCCATTGGTAGATCTGTTAAACACTGTAAGAGCGAGCCGCTAAACACATCGAGTACAAAGTGCGGATTTCTCCGGAACTGTGTGGAACAACTAGGACGAATTTGGTACCAATAGAAAGGCAATTTTATTACAAGATGGAAGAGGTGTGTGTTATGATTCCGACAAGTTCTCCAGCGAAGATAGGAGAATTGTAAGAATTGCTGTTAAAAGTTGTAGTCTGAGGAAAGGGGAGGGTCCAGGGAAACCAGCCTTTTTAGGGATGTCACAGCGGACCAGGTATAAGTCTCTGCACTTCACCCAGCCTTCAGTTTTTGCCTGGGATCTCACTATAGAAAGACTATCTCATGAATTGGGATATTTGGTTCCGCCTACCAGCATGGTTTTGCCTGAGATGATCTAAGCACATGTGAGTTTTATCTTTCTTCTTTAATCCATGTTATTTTATAATTTCTTTGTACATACATACTTTGTCTCATATTGTAACATCTTTATATACCTTTTTATAAACACTGCCTGTTCTTTTATGGAGTAAAATATTTAAAATACTAGTTTCGTTCTCCTGCTCTAAAACGTACCCTAAGTCTTCTGAAGGAAATAACACTACTGTTTTGGGTTCGCTTCGGACCCGTTAATCGAAGCTGGTGGCGGCGTACCTTGTCTTGTGCTTTTGGGAGTCGTTGTAGCGACGGCGGAGTTGATAATGATTGTTCCTGCCTGAGTGGGAGTAGTTATATCGCCCTCGCTGCAGCGTATCCAATAGCCAGTACATAGTAGGCAGCCTTTCTGGCGACTAATTACACTAGGTGCAGTACCTAATCTGATCTGAGGGTAAGGGGGGTGCCAGAGAGCTGCAAGTTTTCAATTAGAACTGTAAAGTGGGATATACATAAATTCCTGCAGTTCGAGTTATATTGCAGAGCAGTGGGAGAATTAAAATAAGCCCCTGCGGTAAACTAAGCAGTCAATAGCCTGGTGTGTGTTTTCATCACAGTGTAGCAGTGGAGGGATAATTAGGATAAGCCCCCTGCACATGTGATAGCCGTGCGCTGGCCAAAGGTCACCCCGATCGTGACGTACTGTTGACAGTCACGGTGTGAATCCGTGACAGTACCACTCCTCCTGTCCTGTATATATACACTGCACAATACCGCTCCTCCAGTCCTGTATATACACTGCACAGTGCCACTCCTCCTGTCCTGTATATATACACTGCACAGTACCACTCCTCCTGTTTTGTATATACACTGCACAGTACCAGTCCTCCTGTCCTGTATATATACACTGCACAGTACCGCTCCTCCTGTATATATACACTGCACAGTACCACTCCTCCTGTCCTGCATATATACACTGCACAGTACCAATCCTCCTGTCCTGTATATATACACTGCACAGTACCACTCCTCCTGTCCTGTATATATACACTGCACAGTACCACTCCACCTGTCCTGTATATATACACTGCACAGTACCACTCCACCTGTCCTGTATACATACACTGCACAGTACCACTCCTCCTGTCCTGTATATATACACTGCACAGTACCACTCCTCCTGTATAAATACACTGCACAGTACCGCTCCTCCTGTCCTGTATATATACACTGCACAGTACCACTCCTCCTCTCCTGTATATATACACTGCACAGTACCACTCCTCTTGTCCTGTATATATACACTGCACACTACCACTCCTCCTGTCCTGTATATATACACTGCACAGTACCACTCCTCCTGTATACATACACTGCACAGTACCGCTCCTCCTGTCCTGTATATATACACTGCACTGTACCACTCCTCCTGTATACATACACTGCACAGTACCGCTCCTCCTGTCCTGTATATATACACTGCACAGTACCACGCCTCCTCTCCTGTATATATACACTGCACAGTACCACTCCTCTCCTGTATATATACACTGCACAGTACCACTCCTCCTGTCCTGTATATATACACTGCACAGCACCACTCCTCCTGTATACACACACTGCACAGAACCAGCCCTCCTGTATATATACACTGCACAATACCACTCCTCCTGTATATATACACTGCACAGTACCACGCCTCCTCTCCTGTATATATACTGCACAGTACCACTCCTCCTGTCCTGTATATATACTGCACAGTACCACGCCTCCTCTCCTGTATATATACACTGCACAGTACCACTCCTCCTGTCCTGTATATATACACTGCACAGTACCAGCCCTCCTGTATATATACACTACGCAGTACCACTCCTCTTGTATATATACAATGCACAGTACCGCTCCTCCTGTATATATACACTGCACAGTAAAACTCCTCCTGTCCTGTATATATACACTGCACAGTACCACTCCACCTGTCCTGTATATATACACTGCTCAGTACCACTCCTCCTGTCCTGTATGTATACACTGCACAGTACCACTCATCCTGTATATATACACTGCACAGTACCGCTCCTCCTGTCCTGTATATATACACTGCACAGTACCACTCCTCCTGTCCTGTATATATACACTGCACAGTACCACTCCTCCTGTTTATATACACTGCACAGTACCAGCCCTCCTGTATATATACACTGCACAGTACCACTCCTCCTGTATATATACACTGCACAGTACCGCTCCTCCTGTATATATACACTGCACAGTACCACTCCTTCTGTCCTGTATATATACACTGCACAGTACCACTCCTCCTGTCCTGTATATATACACTGCACAGCACCACTCCTCCTGTATACATACACTGCACAGAACCAGCCCTCCTGTATATATATATATACTGCACAGTACCACTCCTCCTGTATATATACACTGCACAGTACCACGCCTCCTCTCCTGTATATATATATATATATATACTGCACAGTACCACTCCTCCTGTCCTGTATATATATACTGCACAGTACCACGCCTCCTCTCCTGTATATATACACTGCACAGTACCAGCCCTCCTGTATATATACACTACGCAGTACCACTCCTCTTGTATATATACAATGCACAGTACCACTCCTCCTGTATATACGCACTGCACAGTACCGCTCCTCCTGTATATATACACTGCACAGTACAACTCCTCCTGTCCTGTATATATACACTGCACAGTACCACTCCACCTGTCCTGTATATATACACTGCTCAGTACCACTCCTCCTGTCCTGTATGTATACACTGCACAGTACCACTCCTTCTGTATACATACACTGCACAGTACCGCTCCTCCTGTCCTGTATATATACACTGCACAGTACCACTCCTCCTGTCCTGTATATATACACTGCACAGTACCACTCCTCCTGTTTATATACACTGCACAGTACCAGCCCTCCTGTATATATACACTGCACAGTACCACTCATCCTGTATATATACACTGCACAGTACCGCTCCTCCTGTATATATACACTGCACAGTACCACTCCTCCTGTATAAATACACTGCACAGTACCGCTCCTCCTGTCCTGTATATATACACTGCACAGTACCACTCCTCCTGTATAAATACACTGCACAGTACCGCTCCTCCTGTCCTGTATATATACACTGCACAGTACCACTCCTCCTCTCCTGTATATATACACTGCACAGTACCACTCCTCTTGTCCTGTATATATACACTGCACACTACCACTCCTCCTGTCCTGTATATATACACTGCACAGTACCACTCCTCCTGTATACATACACTGCACAGTACCGCTCCTCCTGTCCTGTATATATACACTGCACAGTACCACGCCTCCTCTCCTGTATATATACACTGCACAGTACCACTCCTCTCCTGTATATATACACTGCACAGTACCACTCCTCCTGTCCTGTATATATACACTGCACAGTACCACTCCTCCTGTCCTGTATATATACACTGCACAGCACCACTCCTCCTGTATATATACACTGCACAGAACCAGCCCTCCTGTATATATACACTGCACAGTACCACTCCTCCTGTATATATACACTGCACAGTACCACGCCTCCTCTCCTGTATATATATATACTGCACAGTATCACTCTTCCTGTCCTGTATATATACACTGCACAGTACCACTTCTCCTGTCCTGTATATACACTGCACAGTACCACTCCTCTTGTATATATACACTGCACAGTACCACTCCTCCTGTATACATGCACTGCACAGTTCCGCTCCTCCTGTATATATACACTGCACAGTACCAGCCTGTGAGGATAATATTTAATATAAGTTTTAGTTTCTCTTGCCTGTTAGTGCCATGCTGTGGGCTAAAACCCCCCTTCTCTTTGTGTTCCTGAAATGTGTGTGTAGTAGAGGTTTTATGGCTTCTAGCTCTCGGGAGCAAAGGAATTTTTATGATCGGTATAGCTGCATAGACAATGGTACCAGCTGAAACTGGTCTGATCTCTTTTTTAAAACATGAGGCTCTTTGTCCTAATTTTGTAAGATTCTCGGCCACCGATTTGGGCTAGGATAATAATAAATACATATTGCTAACGTCCATCGGCGGATCTATCAGCCACTGTAAGCGCGAGCCTCTAATTCCAACAGGTAAAAAATATGGATTTCTCCAGAACTGTGTCCCACTGTCACGATATGGTATGAAATACATAAGTTTAGTTTCTCTGCCAGCACACACAGGGTGGGCGCTGACCCCCCCTTCACTGTGTTTTAGCTTGTCTTGTCAATGAGTGTAGAAGGGTTTATTGCTTCTTGCTGCACATTCCTGACTTTCAGCTCACAAGCCTTCATCCCCCTCTGCCAAGGTATTTACGACCGGCATTTCCTGTAGTGGAAAGTGACCAGCTTTAACTGGATTAGAAACTTCTAGAATCCTGAAAGTCCTTTGTTCTGGTTTTGTAAGATATTAGGCCAACCATTTAAGATAGGACCACGAAAATATATATTTTTAATCTCCATCGGAGCATCTATCCATCACTCTAAAGACGAGTTTCTAACTCCATCGGGTAAAGAAGTAGGGATTTCTCTGTAAATATACATCCCAAATAGGACATATTTGATCTCATTAGAAAGCCCACGTTAATCCGAGATGAATGCTGGGTTTGTTAGGACTATGACATGTTTTGTAGCGGAATTACAAGTCTTAGACAAATTTAGCTTACATTTAGTTAGACTGAAAAGGTAGGAGGGTCTGGGATAGCCAGCCCTTTTTGGTGAGGTCACCAAGCTGAGCTATAACTGTTTTGGCCAGACCCCAGCAGTCAGTCTGTTGCTGGAAGAACATGTGAGTCTGATCTGAAGAGCTGTACCTCATGCATTGGGATTTTTGGGAGCTCCGCCCACCAGCATGGTTTTTGCCTGAACTGATATGAACTAAGAACATGTGAGTGTTATCTTTTCTCCTTTAATCCTCTTTATGTTATAATTACCTTGTACATATTTGCAATTGTCTCATTTGTAACATCTTTGTAAAATATTTTGATATAAACACTGCATAAACTTTATGAGTATAATATTTCATACTAGTTCATTCTCCATGCTCTAAACGTACCCCGTCTCCTGAAGGGAATTATGCTACTGTTTTGGGTTAGCTTCGGACCCATTTAATCAGAGCTGGTGGCAGCGATACCGTGCAGGCTTTTGAGTGATGTTGTAGCGACTGCGGCGTTAATAATTATTGTTCCTGCCTGAGTGGGAGTAGTTATTGCGTCGCTGCAGCGTGCCCAATAGCCCGTACATAGCAGGCAGCCTTTCTGGCGACTATTTACCCTAGGTGCAGTACCTAATCTCACCTGCGGGTAAAGGGGGCGCCAGAGAGCTGCAAGTGTTAAGTGGAACTGTAAGCGGGATACATAAATCCCTGCAGTTCATGGTATATTGAAGAGCAGTGGGATACCTAGATTAAGCCCCTGCTGTAAACTAAGAGGTCAATAGCCTTGTGTGTGTTTTTTTGTATCACATTGTGGCAGTGGAGGGATAACTAAGATAAGCCCCCCTGCACATGTGATAGCCGTCTGTTGGCCTAAAGTCACCCCGATCCGTGACGTAGGGGTGACGGTCACGGTGTGGATCCCTGACACATTGGTGGAAGCGGCTAAGGGATCGTGACACCCACCTAGGACAAATTTGGTCTCATTAGAAAGCCACTTGTAAGATAAGAAGAATGCTGGGTGTGTTATGATTCTGACATGTTTGGGAGCAAAAATACAATGTCACGACCCATGTTTGGATCTGTGGCAGATCTGCTTTCCCTCAGATTAAAACCTTTTTTCCTTTTAGGTCATCGGGGGTTAATGCAGTTTTTCCCCTGGTGGCCGCTGGTGTAATTGCATTGCAGCTTGTTCTGCTGATGTGGGTGGTGACCACCCCACCTTCCTTTAAAAGGTCACCTGGTGCATCAGCTGACTGTTGGTTATGCAGGTCCTTTGGATACCAACCTTACTGGAATAGGAGCTTGCTGAGTGCTGTTGTTTTACAGCTGAATACTCATTCCTGCTGCCTTACTCTGCTGTGCGGTGCATTGCAGCAGAGAAAGCTAAGTGTGGTGTTATTGTTTCTTTGTCCCTTTGTTGTTTGTTACTTGGTAGTTTGTGCATTCACCTTTTGGTATCCTGTTCCCCTCACTCTCATATTGTTTATTCCTGTTTATTTGCTTTGTGGTGCTGTTTACACAGTTCACCCCCTGGGGTGGGGGTTGGGGGTTTAGTTCAGGGTTTAACAGGAGACAGGGACAGGTCGGTGACTTGGGCCTCCCTACCTTCAAGGGTACCCCCAAGTTAAGGAAAGACAGGGCTCCCCCTAGCCTGAGGGGCAGTTCAGGGGCCCAGATTCCTCATCTCCTGTTTTCCTATATCTGCCCCATGACATTATAACCAACCAACCCATTTTTTTTTTTCTGGTGAGCTATGGCTCAAATGCAGGCCTTTGCCCAACTGCTTCAGACCCTCACTGATGAGGTTAAGGTGCTTCGTGGTGAGGTGGTGCAGCAGCTGCAGCAGTTGGTTGGGTTTTGGGCTTCGGCCCAGGTACATGCTCAACCAGAGCCCAAGATATCTCTTCCTGACAGGTTCTCTGGAGGGAGAGATACATTTTTGTTTTTTCGGGAAGCCTGTAAGCTATACTTTAGGCTCCACCCTCATTCATCAGGGAGTGAGGAACAGCGTGTGGGGATTATAACCTCCCTTCTTAAGGGTGATCCTCAATCCTGGGCTTTCTCCCTGCCGGCCGGATCTCCATCTTTACGGTCGGTGGACGAGTTTTTTGCGGCCTTGGCGCTTGTGTATGGGGATCCTGATAGCGTCTCCCTGGCAGAATCCCGACTGCGTAAAATCAAGCAGGGGGCTCGGCCGGCTGAGGAGTACTGCTCAGAGTTCAGGAGGTGGGCCACTGACACACAGTGGAATGACCCTGCCCATAGGAGCCATTTTAGGCAGGGTCTGTCTCCAAGGTTGCAGGATGCTCTTGTGCAGTATGTCGCCCCCAGGTCATTGGAGGCCGCCATGTCCCTTGCCATCCGGGTAGATAGACGCTTGAGGGAGAGACATACGCCTAATGTGTCTCCGGTAGTCCTTGCTAGGGAGGGGGACACACCAGAGCAGGTGGATGAACCCATGCATGTGGGAGGAGTTATTTCCCAAACGGGGTTGCCTGCGGTTCGCCGTGGTGTGGGGGCATGTTTTTACTGTGGGCCAACTGGTCATTTTATCGGTGTCTGCCCAGCTCGCGCCAAAATACCTGTACCACCTAAGAAGCCGCATCCCCCTGGTCATGTGGAGGGAGGCGACCAGGGAGTGTATATTTCCTCTATATCTTCTCCTCAGTGTAACCTGTCAGCTGAAGTAGTGGTTGACGGGGTAACTGAGTGTATACCGGTGCTTGTGGACAGTGGAGCAGGTGTCAATCTGGTGGATGCTCATTTTGTCCAGACCCATGGCCTGAGGTGTAGAACACTTAACTAAACTTAACTAAGCATCCAGGCCATTGACTCCGTACCACTCAGCCAGGGGTGGGTGACCCAAGTCATGGATGATATACACCTGCGTAAAGGGACTCATGAGGAGTTCCTGTCGTGCTACGTCTTGGGGGGAATACCAACACCCATCGTTTTAGGACTCCCTTGGTTGAAAAAACACAACCCGGTCATAGATTGGCGGTCAAGGGAAGTGGTCAGCTGGGATCAGTCGTATGAGGGCTGCTGCCCAGGGGCAACTGTCTCTGCCGTCCTTCTACAACCTACCCCTTCCTCTCCAGTGGGGGCAGCAGAGATGCTGCCAGAGATTAGGGGCAAGACTCTACCCTCACTACATGCTAACCCGGTGTGTCAGAGACCTCTTAGGAGGAGGGGTCAGAGGAGGGTGGTGGTTCCCTCTGAGCATAATGGGGGTGTGAGTTTGGTGACACAGGGGGATGCCTCTGTTGTCAATTCCTCTAAGAATTCACCATCTTGTGGCAGATGCATGCATGAAAAAAAACGTTCAGGTCCGGACCTGGGTGTGAATGAGTATGTATGGGTTTCCACCAAAAACATCAGGTGGCAGTGTGCAACTGGGTGCTGGAGTTCCAGGGTGATTGGGCCATATTGGGTGTCAGCCATTCTCAGCCCAGGGACTTATCAGTTGGAGTTACCCCCAGTTATGCATGTACAAAACTCATTCCCCAGGTCGGCCCTCTGGAGGTTTGTGGCGCCTCTGGAGCCTTCGTTGGTGGCATTTTCATCAGGCCACGTTTGCTGTGAACCTGAGAGTCAGGTGACTGCCGAGGTGAACGTTGGTGGATCGAGGCGTCCTCACCATAGGTTGTTTTGTGGTGAGGTCTGGTGTTGAGTGTCCAGAGGTCCCTCATTGAAAGGGGGGTACTGTCACGATCCATGTTTGGATCTGTGGCAGATCTGGTTACCTCAGATTAAAACCTTTTTTCCTTTTAGGTCATCGGGGGTTAATGCAGTTTTTCCCCTGGTGGCCACTGGTGTAATTGCATTGCAGCTTGTTCTGCTGATGTTGGTGGTGACCACTCCCACCTTCCTTTAAAAGGTCACCTGGTGCATCAGCTGACTGTTGGTTATACAGATCCTTTGGATACCAACCTTGCTGGAATAGGAGCTTGCTGAGTGCTGTTGTTCTACAGCTGAATACTCAGACTGTGGAGACCTGGGTGTCGTAACCAGTGCCTTCCCCCTCCCGTCACTCCCGTAATGAAACACACACAGTCCTAGGTGGGTTGAACAGGTCGGTCACAGTTTATTAATTAAATAAGCAGGGAAAGGCAATTACATATCGTAACGAGCGGCTCGCGCCGAGCTCCTGTCCGTGATCGACAGGGGAATTGGCCCAACGAGCGGTTATGACCTTTGCCCTCCTCCGCTTCATCCGCTGTGACTTAACCCCTTCCCGACCTTTGACGCCACGTAGGCGTCATGAAAGTCGGTGCCAATCCGACCTGTGACGAATATGTGGCGTCATGGAATGATCGCGTCCCTGCAGATCGGGTGAAAGGGTTAACTCCAATTTCACCCGATCTGTAGGGACAGGGGGAGTGGTACTTTAGCCCGGGGGGGGTGGCTTCACCGCCCCGTGGCTACGATCGCTCTGATTGGCTGTTTCACTTTCAACAGCCAATCAGAGCGATTTGTAATATTTCTCCTATGAAAATGGTGAAATATTACAATCCAGCCATGGCCGATGCTGCAATATCATCGGCCATGGCTGGAAAACCTAATCTGGCCCCCCTCCACCGCCACCGATTGCCTCCCCAGTCCTCCTTTCTGCCCCGTACTGTGGTCCGCTCCCCTCCGTCCTCCTGTCTGCTCCACCGTCCTCCTGTCCGCTCCCCCCGTGCTTCGATCCACCCCCCCGTGCTCCGATCCCCCCCCCCCCGTGCTCCGATCTCCCCCCCTCATATTTACCGAGCCTCGCGGTGTCCGTCTTCTTCATGGGCGCCGCCATGTTCCAAAATGGCGGGCGCATGTGCAGTGCGCCCGCCGAATCTGCCGGCTGGCAGATTCGTTCCAAGTACATTTTGATCACTGTGATAAAACCTATCACAGTGATCAAAATAAAAAAAATAGTAAATGAACCCCCCCTTTATCACCCCCATAGGTAGGGACAATAATAAAAATAAAGAAAATATATATTTTTTTTCTTCCCCCACTAGGGTTAGGGTTAGGGCTAGGGTTAGAATTAGGGTTAGAACTAGAGTTAGGGTTAGATTAGACTATGTGCACACATGGTGCGGATTTGGCTGTGGATCCGCAGCGTATTGGCCGCTGCGGATTCATAGCAGTTTTCCATCAGGTTTACAGTACCATGTAAACCTACTGAAAACCAAATCCGCTGTGCCCATGGTGCGGAAAATACCGCGCGGAAACGCTGTGTTGCATTTTCCACAGCATGTCAATTCTTTGTGCGGATTCCGTTTTACACCTGCTCCTCAATAGGAATCCGCAGGTGAAATCCGCACAAAAAACACTGGAAATCCGGGGTAAATGAGCAGGTAAAACGCAGTGCCTTTTACCTGAGGATTTTTCAAAAATGGTGCGGAAAAATCTCACCCGAATCCGCAATGTGGGCACATAGCCTTAGGGTTAGGGTTGGAATTAGGGCTAGGGTTGGAAATAGGGTTAAGATTAGGCTTGTGGTTAGGGTTAAGGTTAGGGGTGTGTTGGGGTTAGGGTTGTGGTTAGGGTTGGGATTAGGGTTAGGGTTGGGATTAGGGTTAGGGGTGTGTTGGGTTAGGGTTGTGGTTAGGGGTGTGTTGGGGTTATGGTTATATCTAAAGTTGGGATTAGGGTTTGGGGTGTGTTGGGGTTAGTGTTGGAGTTAGAATTGAGCGGTTTCCACTGTTTAGGCACATCAGGGGTCTCCAAACGCAACATGGCGCCACCATTGATTCCAGCCAATCTTGCGTTCAAAAAGTCAAATGGTGCTCCCTCCCTTCCGAGCCCTGACATGCGCCCAAACAGTGGTTTACCCCCACATATGGGGTACCAGCACCAGCATACTCAGGACAAACTGGGCAACAATTATTGGGGTCCAATTTCTCCTGTTACCCTTGCGAAAATAAAAAATTGCTTGCTAAAACATAATTTTAGAGGAATGAAAAATTATTTTTTATTTTCACGGCTCTGCGTTATAAACTTCTGTGAAGCACTTGGAGGTTCAAAGTGCTCACCACACATCTAGATAAGTTCCCTTGGGGGTCTAGTTTCCAAAATGGGGGTCACTTGTGGGGAGTTTCTACTGTTTAGGCACATCAGGGGCTCTGCAAACGCAACGTGACGCCCGCAGAGCATTCCATCAAAGTATGCATTTCAAAACGTCACTACTTCCCTTCCGAACCCCGACGTGTGCCCAAACAGTGGTTTACCCCCACATATGGGGTATCAGCGTACTCAGGAGAAACTGGACAATAACTTTTGGGGTCTAATTTCTCCTGTTACCCTTGGGAAAATAAAAAATTGTGGGCTAAAAAATCATTTTTGAGAAAATAAAAAATATTATTTATTTTCACGGCTCTGCGTTATAAACTTCTGTGAAGCACTTGGGGGTTCAAAGTGCTCACAACACATCTAGATTAGTTCCTTGGGAGGTCTAGTTTCCAAAATGGGGTCACTTGTGGGAGAGCTCCAATGTTTAGGCACACAGGGGCTCTCCAAACGCGACATGGTGTCCGCTAATGATTGGAGCTAATTTTCCATTCAAAAAGCCAAAAGGCGTGCCTTCCCTTCCGAGCCCTTCCGTGCGCCCAAACAGTGGTTTACCCCCACATATGAGGTATCAGCGTACTCAGGACAAATTGGACAATGCATCTAGATAAGTTCCTTCGGGGGTCTAGTTTCTAAAATGGGGTCACTTGTAGGGGAGCTCCAATGTTTAGGCACACAGGGGCTCTCCAAACGCGACATGGTGTCCGCTAACGATTGGAGATAATTTTTCATTCAAAAAGTCAAATGGCGCTCCTTCGCTTCCAAGCCTTACCATGTGCCCAAACAGTGGTTTACCCCCACTTGTGAGGTATCGGTGTACTCAGGAGAAATTGCCCAACAAATTTTAGGATCCATTTTATCCTGTTGCCAATGTGAAAATGAAAAAATTGAGGCTAAAATAATTTTTTTGTGGAAAAAAAGTACTTTTTCATTTTTACGGATCAATTTGTGAAGCACCTGGGGGTTTAAAGTGCTTACTATGCTTCCAGATAAGTTCCTTGGGGGGTCTCGTTTCCAAAATGGGGTCACTTGTGGGGGAGCTCCAATGTTTAGGCACACAGGGGCTCTCCAAACGCGAGATGGTGTCCGCTAAAGATTGGAGCCAATTTTTCATTCAAAAAGTCAAATGGCGCTCCTTCCCTTCCGAGCCCTTCCGTGCGCCCAAACAGTGGTTTACCCCCACATATGAGGTATCAGCGTACTCAGGACAAATTGGACAACAACGTTTGTGGTCCAGTTTCTCCTTTTACCCCTGGGAAAATAAAAAAATTGTTGCTAAAAGATCATTTTTGTGACTAAAGTTAAATGTTCATTTTTTCCTTCCATGTTGCTTCTGCTGCTGTAAAACACCTGAAGGGTTAATAAACTTCTTGAATGTGGTTTTGAGCACCTTGAGGGGTGCAGTTTTTAGAATGGTGTCACTTTTGGGTATTTTCAGCCATATAGAACCCTCAAACTGACTTCAAATGTGAGGTGGTCCCTAAAAAAAATGGTTTTGTAAATTTTGTTGTAAAAATGAGAAATCACTGGTCAAATTTTAACCCTTATAACTTCCTAGCAAAAAAAAATTTTGTTTCCAAAATTGTGCTGATGTAAAGTAGACATGTGGGAAATGTAATTTATTAACTATTTTGTGTCACATAACTCTCTGGTTTAACAGAATAAAAATTCAAAATGTGAAAATTGCGAAATTTTCAAAATGTTCGCCAAATTTCCGTTTTTTTTCACAAATAAACTCAGAAACTATCAACCTAAATTTACCACTAACATGAAGCCCAATATGTCACAAAAAAACATTCTCAGAACCGCTAGGATCCGTTGAAGCGTTCCTGAGTTATTACCTCATAAAGGGACATGGGTCAGAATTGCAAAAAACGGCCAGGTCATTAAGGTCAAAATAGGCTGGGTCATGAAGGGGTTAATAAAGATTACTAAGGTTAGATATATCAACATACGTATATACATTTTTTTTATTTACTTTTTTTATTTTTTTTTAATAATATTGCAATAGAATTTACAAATTTACATTATTCCGCAGGTTACTATCGCCATTAGCCCTTAAAAGGGAGGGAGGGTGGGACAAAAGCTTCCAGGTGTCCGCTGGGAGGAAAAGAGGAAGTTCCCAGCCGGACACCTGGATTTAACCGCCGTAGGAGTGGCCGTAGGACCCCTCCCCTCTAGTGACCACTGGCCGGCTGGGGGTCTCCTAATTAGTGCATCACTAAGGGGGGAGTGATGCTAGGGGGGAACTGGCACTGACATCATTTTAATGCTGCTCTATCTGTGTGCTCCCCCAGTCAGAGGTGCGCACCTTATTCAGTACCGCGCCTGCCAGACTGTGGAGACCTGGGTGTCGTAACCAGTGCCTTCCCCCCTCCCATCACTCCTGTAATGAAACACACACAGTCCTAGGTGGGTTGAACAGGTCGGTCACAGTTTATTAATTAAATAAGCAGAGAAAGGCAATTACATATCGTAACGAGCGGCTCGCGCCGAGCTCCTGTCAGTGATCGACAGGGGAATTGGCCCAACGAGCGGTTACAACCTTTGCCCTCCTCCGCTTCTTCTGCCACGGAGGATCTCGTGTATTACCTACACGGGACTCCAAACCCACCCATCACTGTCAAGGCCTGTTCAACCCCATCCTGTAAACCAGACAGAAAAATATCGAGGCCAATGTCCGTTAGGTGAACTCCGTCCGGTCTTAATTGTGGCGTATTATTCCCTTGTAGCTGTTGGTGACGAATCACGATACCGCCTCTTCCTCTCACATATTTTCCAATCCGAGTATTGAATTTACTCCTTGTCCACTCTATGACTTTTTTTTATCTCTAGCTCCTCGCCAAACGACCCACGGTGTTATATCCGACCACACCAGTATTATGTTCCTGAATAGACAACTGAACCGTTCCATATCCGTTGTCATCCATTTGTACAATTCGGCCACCTTTTGTTTGCCTAGGTCATTGCCACCCACGTGTAACACCATTATCACCGGGTGTTCCGCCATCATTGTGTAAGGAGTTAAAAGCACCAGAAGAGTCTGGGGGCGGTTACCTTCTCGGCTCTGTGCCCGGAACCTTTGAGCTGTGCCGCAGGTTCCCTAGGGGAGAGACTTGTAGACTGGGACAGGAGGGAAGCAGCCAGAGAGCGGGAAAAGGACGGATGCAGGAGAGAGAGCAGCTTGCAGAGCAGCGTGCAGAGCCGGGGGCAGCTGCACTCCAGAAGAGAGAGAGAAAGAGACTGCTCAGAAAGACTGCATCTTGTAGAGACTGCCCAGAAAGACTGCATCTTGTAGAGACTGCCCAGAAAGACTGCATCCAGTGAGTACTTAAAGCGGACTCTGCTGTGACTTTGGGGGGGCGCTTTGAGACCCGTTGAGAGACTACTACACCCTGGCCCCTGACTCCTGGTACAGAGACTTAACAGTGCAGAGCCCCTGTTTTCCTGGTACAGAGACTTAACAGTGCAGAGCCCCTTGTTTTCCTGGTACAGAGACAACCGTGCGGAGCCCTGATTTCCTGGCTGTGCTATAAAGGTTAAAGACTCAGAGCCTGTGCATACCACATTAACTCCCGAAACCCCAGGCAGCAGGCTCTCAGAGACTACTCTGCTCACGGATCCCAGAGGGACGACAAGTGCCGCTGTTTCTCGGCGCCTACGTTGGAGAAGACGACCCTTCAAGCAAGTCCTCATGAAACTGATAAGTGTTCTTTTCTCAAGAAATCCTGCTTAATTCTGTTTTATTGTTTAACTCCCGTATTTTTGCATTGTTTTATTGCTAGTAATTTTCCATTGCTTCCTCCCTGCGAGGAGAACCTAATTCCTGTTATTAAACCCCTCAACTGTTGGTTTGCCTGTTCCGTGGTGACATACTCAGTACCTGCACGTTATTACACTTGCTATGCCAACCATCTCCTTGAACACCTGTTTCCACTGGAGGCCTCTGATACCCCCCCAGTTAACTTTTATGCCTGGGAGGTAAAGATTTGTTCGTCCTGGCCTCAGTTTGGCCCTCTTTTCGGCCCAGTATACGTAGGAATCTCCTACAACCCAAACTTCAACCCCTGTAAGAGACAACATATGTTAAGCAAGTCGGGTCTTATGTATCTGGTGAAGCATGCGGACTTCCAACGACCCATTCTCTGCACTTCGGCCTCTGCCACTCGTGCCCTAGCTGCTTCTGTGGCCGCCCCTATCCGGAACGAATGTGTTCCGTACTCCTTTGGATTTGCGCCGGTTTTTTCCAAGCATAGCTTGAACATTGCCTGGAATTGGTACTTGGTCAGAGGGGACCCGTCTGTATGAGTAAAGAAAAATTTAACTGCGTGTCTTATTGCAGCGTATCTCTTAACAATTTTTAGCAGGCAAACTGGGCCATCTGTAGAATTAACCAGGACCCATGTGCCCCTACCAGTGGGATCGCATTTGGATTTTCTAACCCTAATGCGCAGGGCGTCGCTGCATATTACTATGTCCTCATTACCACCGAACCTCGCCAGTGTTTCTTCTGCAAGCGGACTGGTCATATCAGTCCCCACTGTCCAGACAAGCCGAAGAACCCCCCATCCAAGGCCACAGGGCCTAATGCAGCAGTTTTTATGGTGGGTGGTGTGGCTGGGAGGGTGTGTGACAACGTAGAGCACGTCACTGTGGGAGGCCATGTTGCTACAGGCCTCAAGGACACCGGGGCTGAACGAACCCTCATCCGACCTGAACTGGCGGCCCCTGAAGAAATCATTCCGGGGAAAACCCTAACTGTCACTGGGATTGGGGGCATCAGCTGTCCCTTGCCAATGGCCCGGGTTTATATTGATTGGGGTGCCGGGAGCAGGGTGAAGGAAGTGGGGCTGTCTGATAATTTGCCCACTGATATTTTGTTGGGGACTGATTTGGGGAGGATGGTTGCTTCCTACGTTCCTGACACCCCTCCCCAATCTGCTAATAAGGGTAACATTAACCATGTTGGTGATGATGATGATGATGGGAAACCGCATGTGTTATCTGACCATGCTTTATCCAGTAATGATGCATCTGATAACCATTTTTTCCCTAGGATTGATGGTGAAAATGTTGTACCTATACCAACTGAACCTGATAATGATTTTTCTGTGAAAGTTGATATGTCCATAGGTACAGGAGTGCTCAGCCATGTCGCTCTGCGGAGTGAGACGGCTGAGGAACCCCTAGCAGGGGCAAGTGTCGGTGCTACAGGAAATGGGGAGATGCATGGGAACCGTGAGGAAGGTGATGCCATGAAATTGACAAGTGCCACCAAGGAAGGTAACTGGCCCATAAGTAGCACCGCCCCTGGAGTGTTGGGGGTGGATGGGGAAGTTGTACCCATAGCAGCATCGGCTGATGGGTCTGTAGAAATCCCCGGGGAGACAGCCTACGTAGCTGCTGTCACCCGCAGTCAGAGTGCCCGGAACGCAGATAACTGTCTGCCTTCCGGACCCTCCTCAGTCATTGTGACTGAACCAGAGGTGGACCCAGAGCAGGTCCCAGAGGGTTCCCGTGGGGAAGGGACCCTGACATCGTTTCTGGCTTCCCCTAGCCAGGAGTTTCAGGCCGCTCTGCGCGCAGATGCCAGCCTAGAGAGTTTGAGACAACGCGCCGAGACGCCCACCTCCATGACTGAAAAGGAGAGGGTGTTTTGGGAACGAGGAAGGTTGTACCGAGAGACAGTACCCGGAAAATCGCAAAAGGAGTGGTTGAGGGAAAGACAGCTGGTCGTCCCGCAGAAATTCCGGGGTGAGTTGTTACGGATTGCCCATGAGATCCCGCTAGCTGGACACTTGGGGATCAGCAAAACAAAGGCCCGGCTGTCTCAACACTTCTATTGGCCTACGATGGGGACAGATGTGTCAAACTACTGCTGCTCCTGTACCACCTGTCAAAGAGTGGGGAAGGAGGAGCCTGCTCTTAAGGCTCCCCTGATCCCTTTGCCAGTGATAGAGGAGCCTTTCCAGAGGATCGCGGCCCGCTGGCCATCTCCAGCAGCTCTGGAAAGCAATACATCCTTACTGTGGTAGACTACGCTACCCGGTACCCAGAGGCAGTAGCTCTGTCATCAACTAGGGCAGATAAGGTGGCGGATGCCCTGTTGGCTATCTTTTCACGTGTAGGATTTCCCAGGGAGATGCTTACTGATCAAGGGACCCAATTCATGTCTCGCCTAATGGAGGCTCTCTGTAAGAGAATGCAGGTGAAGCACCTGGTATCGAGTGCGTATCACCCACAGACCAATGGCTTGTGTGAACGCTTCAATGGTACCCTCAAACAGATGCTATGCATGCTGGTTGAGACCCAAGGGCGCGACTAGGAGCGGTACCTCCCACACCTGCTATTCGCTTACCGAGAGGTTCCGCAGGCCTCGACGGGGTTCTCCCCCTTCGATCTCCTGTACGACAGGCGAGTCCGGGGACCCCTTGGGTTGGTAAGGGAATCCTGAGAGGAGCCGAACCCTTCTGAAGTGTCCATAGTGGAGTATGTCATGCGCTTCCGTGACAAGATGCAGACCTTGACGCAGTTGGTGCATGACAACATGACGCAGGCTCAGGCTGATCAGAAGCACTGGTACGGCCAGAACGCCCGGGAGCGGACCTACCACATAGGTCAGAAGGTGTGGGTGCTGGTTCCCGTACCAAAGGATAGGCTTCAGGCAGCCTGGGAAGGCCCGTACGTCGTCTACCAACAACTCAACCCGGTCACCTACGTGGTCACGCTTGACCACGCTCGGGGTAGGCGAAAGGCCTTTCACGTCAACATGATGAAGGTTCATCACGAACGTGAACCTTTCGTCCTACCGGTCTGCAGCCTGCCCGAAGACGGGGAGGAAGACACCCTCCTGGACATGCTGGCCCAAGCCAAGGCCGGTGGATCCATTGAGGACCTGGAGGTAAGCACCTCGCTAACTGAACCTCAGCGGTTACATTTGCAAAGCACGCTGGAACCCTTTGGGCCGTGTTCTCCAACCGACCTGGAAGGAGTGAGTTAGCAGTCCACAAGGTGGACACCGGGAATCATGCCCCACTACGGCGAACACCCTATCGAATCTCCGACCAGGTGCAGCAGGTTATGCGCCAGGAGATCGATGAGATGTTACAGCTGGGGGTGATTCGATGGTCAAAGAGCGTGTGGGCCTCACCTGTAGTTCTCGTGCCCAAAAAGGACCGGACCACATGGTTCTGCGTGGACTACAGGGGGCTCAACGCCATCACAGCCTCTGACGCGCACCCAATGCCGCGCATCGAGGAGCTGCTTGAGAGGTTAGCTGGCGCAAAATACCTGACCATAATGGATCTGAGTCGAGGATCTGGCAGATTCCCCTGAGCCACGAGGCGCAAGAGAAGTCTGCCTTTATCACACCCTTCGGACTGTAGGAGTCCACGGTCATGCCCTTCGGCATGAAGAATGCCCCTGCCACTTTCCAGCAGATGGTCAACCTCCTGCTTCAGGGACTGGAGAAGTACGCCGTGACGTACTTGGATGACATTGCCATCTTCAGTTCCTCCTGGGAGAAACCCCTGCAGCAGCTCGAGGAGGTGCTCAGGCGAATTCACCGAGCTGGACTGACTATCAAGCCGGGAAAGTGCCAGATGGGCATGAGTGAGGTCCACTACCTGGGGCACCGGGTAGGCGGAGGCACCCTAAAGCCAGAGCCTGAGAAAGTGGTAGCGATCGTGAACTGACCCACTCCCAGGACCAAGAAACAGGTGATGTCCTTCCTGGGCACTGCAGGGTACTATAGGCGCTTCGTACAGCACTACAGTAGCCTGGCAAAACCTTTGACGGACCTCACCAGGAAGAAGCTACCCCACATCGTCAACTGGACTGATAGCTGTGAGGGGGCCTTCAAGGCATTGAAAACAGCTGTCACGGAGTGACTGACCCGGTATAAAACGACCCAACCGTAGGTCTGTCACGAACAGCACAACACACAAGGGAACACCGGGGACACAATTACAACGGTGGGCCCTGTCGGTAGGGACTGGGGAAATGGGCACCTCCTGCACTGGCCTGCAGATGTGCCCTGATCTTGCTACCGTCCCTATACGGGTTCTTTCAACCCGTCGCCGACCAGGATACCTAGTCCCTCACTTTCCCTGCACCTATCCCTAAGTAGGGAACTGGCAGGTGAGAGCACTGGTCCCACCGCTGCACTAATACAACATGGGGTAAGGAAATACAGACAAGGTAAAGGAAAACAACACTTCGCTTAATGCTGCAAGGCACAGCACAGCAGGAAGAAACACCAGATTCACTGGACACAGCAGTAGAACAACAGTTCCCAGCAAGCTCCTACTCCCAGCTTGGTCGCTGAAGAATGAACTAACACCGACAGTCAGCTGCTGAACCAGGTGACCTCTTAAAGGATGGAGGGAGTGGTCACCACAAACATCAGCTGACCTAGCAGCAACGCAATAACACCATGCGGCCACCGGGGGGGGGGGGGGAAACTGCATCAACCCCCGATGACCAGAAAGGAAAAAAGGTCTTAAACTGATGCAAACCAGAACTGCCACAAATCCAAAATTGGGTCGTGACAGTACCCCCCTTTCAATGAGGGGCCTCTGGACCCTCAACACTGGACCTCACCAGTAAACAACCTACAGTGAGAACGTCTCAATTCACCAGAGTTCACCTCCTCAGTCACCTGACCCTCAGGTTTACGGTAGACACAGCACGATGGAGATGACAACGTAGGCGGCACAAATCTCCAGAGCACCAACCTGTGGAATGAGTTGTGTATGGGCATTACTGAGGGTAAATCCAACTGGTAAGTCTTCGGACTGACAATGGCTGACACCCGATATGGCCCGATTACCCTTGAACTCCAGATTCCAGTTCCACACTTCCACGTGATATTTTTGGTGGACACCCATACGTAATCATTCACATATAGGTCCGGACCTGAACGTTTATTTTCACGCGTGTGTAGCGCCCCCACTGCTGCAGGGCCGAGGGGTACCCGGTACCGGGCCTCTGAGTCTCTGCTCTGGGGTTGTCACGGTGGCTAGACCCGGTCCGTGACCCTGCTGAGGGGCGCCCAAGGAAAGGTGTGGGTGGTGACGATGTTGTAGTGGTGCGGTGCAGGTCACAGTAAATAACAAGGACACCAGGTTGCAGTCTCTTTACCTCTTTACTGAAGGCTTCAGGATCCTCAGTCCGGAATACGGTTAACCAGGCTGCGCAAGTCCAGCCGGTCCGATGGCACCTCCAGAGTTCCCTTTGCAGGTGGAAATCTGTGCCTACCTTCTAGCGCTTGTGTGTTGTGGTCCTCCCCTGCTGTGCTTACGGGATAGTCCCCACAACTGTTGTGTCTGTTTCTGAAGTTCCCTCACAAATCGATTATGATGTTCTTCTTCGTCCCCCAGATGATATGGCTAGGACGCACCCGTATGACGGGTAGGCTCGGAGCTCTTCCTGGACCCTAGTGTCGCCCCTCTCCTGTTGTTGCCCCCTATGTCTTCTTAGGTGATTTGGGTGAGACAGCCCACCTATAACTGACTGTCCTGCCGTAGGTTTGAAGTTAGGCCTGGAGCTCTATACTTCCTCGGCGTTCCGGCCACCGGCTGCTCGCCTCAGTAGGATGTTGCCTCGTCTTACAGCACGACTCCTACTGGTGTTTCTCCTTGTTGCGTTGATCTCGTTTCTCACTCAGCACAATAAACCTCGCTTCTTGTCCTTTCTTAGGGCACCGCCGCTATCTCGTGCAGGCGCGGTCCCGTAACGTTCTCTCTGTTCGCTAGGCCTCTGTCAGGATCCCACCCCTGACAGGGACCCCCCTGAATCTTCCCCTGCAACACCCTCTGCCACAGGATGTTGCCTGGCTCCAACCCAGTCAGCTTCTCCCTAACTTCCTGTCTAACCCCCAGTTTTACCAGACTGTGAGGAGTGGCCTAATACATAGCTCCCTTAGCTCCCCCTGAAGGCCAGACTGTGAAGTGCATTGGTGTCTGTGATACCTGGTCAGGTGAACTCCTTCAGTGCCATCAGACGTACCATAGCCCCCCTTAGCGGCGGAGCATCAGTACTGCAACGACCAGGACTCTGGGGCGCTGCACATGCGTCTGCCACAAGATGGTGAACTCTTTACAGAACCGACAACAGAGGCGTCCCCCTGTGTCGCCAAACTCACTCCCCCACTATGCATGGAGGAAACCACCACCCTCCTCTGACCCCTCCTCCTAAGAGGTCTCTGACATACCGGGTTAGAATGTAGTGAGGGTAGAGTCTTGCCCCTACTCCCTTCAAGCACCTCTACTGCCCCCACTGGAGAAGAAGGGGTAGGTTCTAGAAGGACGGCAGAGATCGTAGTTCCCTGGCAGCAGTCCTCACACGACTGACCCCAGCTGACTACTTCTCTGGACCGCCAGTCTATGACAGGGTTGTGTCTTTTCAACCAAGGGAGACCTAAGACCATGGGAGTTGGTATGCCCTCCAAGACGTAGCATGACAGGGACTCTTCATGACAAGCCCCTATACGCAGATGTATATTGTCTACGACTTGGGTAATGCTCCCCTGGCTGAGCGGGGCAGAGTCAATGACCTGGACGCTTAGGGGTCTAGCTAGCGACCTACTCATCAGGCCATGGGTCTGGACAAAATGAGCATCCACCAAATTGACTCCTGCTCCACTGTCCACAAGCACCGGCACATTCTCAGTTACCCCACCAACAACAACCTCAGCAGGTAAGGTACACTGAGACGAGGAAATGCAGGAAATATACACTCCCTGGTCGCTTCCTTCCACACAACCAGGGGGACGCGGCTTTTTAGATGGAACAGGAATTTTGGCGCGAGCTGGGCAGACATTGATAAAATGACCAGTCTGCCCACAGTAAAAACATGCCCCCACACCACGGCGAACCCCAGACAACCCCGTTTGGGAACCAACTCCTCCCACCTGCGTGGGTTCGTCCACCTGGTCAGGTGTGTCCTCCTCCCTAGCAAGGACTACAGGGGGTACATTTGGTGTATGCCTCTCCCTCAAGCGTCTATCCACCTGGATGGCAAGGGACATGGTGGCCTCCAATGACTTGGGGGCTGTGTACTGTACCAGAGTATCTTGCAACCTAGGGGACAGACCCTGCACAAAATGGCTCCTAAGAGCCGGGTCATTCCACTGTGTGTCAGTGGCCCACCTCCTGAACTCTGAACAGTAGTCCTCCGCCGGCCGTCCCCCCTGCTTGATCTTGCGGAGTCGGGATTCCGCCAAGGAGACGCCGTCCGGGTCACCATATACCAGCGCCAGAGCTGCAAAAAACTCGTCCACTGACCGTAGAGATGGTGAAGCGGTCAGCAGGGAGAAGGCCCAGAACTGGGGATCACCTTTAAGAAGGGAAACGATGATTCCCACCCGTTGTTCCTCACTCCCTGATTAACGAGGGCGGAGCCTGAAGTATAACTTGCAGGCCTCCTTAAAAACCAAAAATTTATCTCTCCCTCCAGAAAACCTGTCAGGGAGAGATATCTTGGGTTCTGGTAAGAGCCTGTACCTGAGCCGAGGTCCAGACCCCAACAACTGCTGCAGATGCTGCACCACCTCACCACGCAGATCCTTGAGGTCAGTGGTGAGAGTCTGGAGCAGTTGGGCAAAGGCCTGCATTTGAGCCATGGCTCACCAGAAAAAATGTGACGGTCGGTGTTAATGTCACGGAGTGACTGACCTGGTATAAAACAACCCAACCGTAGGTCTGTCACGAACAGCACAACACACAAGGGAACACCGGGGACACAATTACAACGGTGGGCCCTGTCGGTAGGGACTGGGGAAATGGGCACCTCCTGCACTGGCCTGCAGATGTGCCCTGATCTTGCTACCGTCCCTATACGGGTTCTTTCAACCCGTCGCCGACCAGGATACCTAGTCCCTCACTTGCCCTGCACCTATCCCTAAGTAGGGAACTGGCAGGTGAGAGTACTGGTCCCACCGCTGCACTAATACAACACGGGGTAAGGAAATACAGACAAGGTAAAGGAAAACAACACTTAGCTTAATGCTGCAAGGCACAGCACAGCAGGAAGAAACACCAGATTCACTGGACACAGCAGTAGAACAACAGTTCCCAGCAAGCTCCTACTCCCAGCTTGGTCACTGAAGAATGAACTAACACCGACAGTCAGCTGACGAAACAGGTGACCTCTCAAAGGATGGAGGGAGTGGTCACCACAAACATCAGCTGACCCAGCAGCAACGCAATAACACTAGTGGCCACCGGGGGGGGAAACTGCATCAACCCCCGATGACCAGAAAGGAAAAAAGGTCTTAAACTGAGGCAAACCAGATCTGCCACAAATCCAAAATTGGATCGTGACAACAGCACTGTGCAGCGCCCCTGTGTTGAAAGCAGTCGACAGCAGTCGACCGTTCTTGGTACAGACCGACGCCAGCGAGTTTGGTCTTGGTGCTGTGCTCAGCCAGGTTGACTCGAAGGACCAAGAGCACCCCGTGTTATACCTGAGCCAGAAACTTCTGCCGAGGGAAGTCGTCTACTCCACTGTCGAGGAGTGCCTGGCCATAGTCTGGGCCCTGCAGCGCTTGCAGCCCTATTGGTACGGCTGGGCCTTCACTGTGTTGACTGACCATCACCCTCTGCACTGGCTAAACGCCATGTGTGGAACCAACGGCAGGTTGCTACGCTGGAGCCTTGCCCTTTAGCTGTTTGACTTCACCATTGAACACAAAACGGGCAGGGAGCATGGCAATGCAGATGGACTGTCCCGCCGGGGTATCCTGTTGAGGTGCGCATGGAGGAGCACTGAGCGGTCCTGCCTCCGTAGCGCACACCAGAAGGGGGAGGTGTGAGAATAATATATAATATAAGTTTTAGTTTCTCTTGCCTGTTAGTGCCATGCTGTGGGCTAAACCCCCCTTCTCTTTGTGTTCCTGAAATGTGTGTGTAGAAGAGGTTTTATTGTTTCTAGCTCTCGGGAGCAAAGGAATTTTTACGATCGGTATAGCTGCATAGACAATGGTACCAGCTGAAACTGGTCTGATCTCTCTTTTAAAACATGAGGCTCTTTGTCCTAATTTTGTAAGATTCTGGGCCACCGATTTGGGCTAGGAAAATAATAAATACATATTGCTAACGTCCATCGG